>NW_011888819.1:4578-4994 GCF_000151845.1 Pteropus vampyrus
TAAAAATCTACGTGAAATGCCTGTAGAAGGCATTGAATAAAGCACTGGATCATCAGTCTTTACTTTGTTGTTTAAATTTGAGTATCCACTACAAGGAATGATCTTCCTGAGTTTATACACCCCTCCAACTTTGATTTCATAGTTGTTACAGTAAAAAATAATTGGAATTTTGAATCTACCCATTTCTGAAAATTGTGATTTAAGAAAAACGAAGATAAGCAAGATAAACAAAAAAGTCTTTCTTCCATACCATGAAATAAAAATCCCATTATTTTGTGAGTGCACATTTGGTGATGAAAAGTTCAGATGTCTGGTACAGAGTAAGAAGAAAGGTATGTTTGGATTTAGACACCTATAGGTAAAGAAGCTCATTTATAGGTGCATAGCTTTACACCAATTTTTCTAGGTCTCAGCAC
>NW_011888819.1:5044-5420 GCF_000151845.1 Pteropus vampyrus
AGCTTTACACCAATTTTTCTAGGTCTCAGCACTATGACATTTTGGACCATATGTATTTTGTGGTTTGGCGCTGTTCTGTGCCCTGTAGAATGAGGAGCATTCCTTATTACTATCACAAGATGCTAGTAGGTCCCTGGCAGTAAGTATCCAGATATTAGTAGCCTGACAAAAATCGCAATGATTCAAGAAAGGATATGGGAGTTATTTTTCTCCTTTTGGGCAGAGTTAGACATCATAGGAAAGAATAGAGAGAAAAGAAGGCAGCATTTTCCTACAATGCCCCCAAACCTTGCTGTATAAGGTATTCATTTAAAAATAAGAAGTTACAATTGGATGTTAGTTTTACTTTGGGACACATGAGTCTATTGAGAAAATT
>NW_011888819.1:6682-7005 GCF_000151845.1 Pteropus vampyrus
GTGTGTGCGTGTGTGAATGTTGATGTGCTTTTGTTTGGTGAAGGTTGGCAAAATGAAGATTTTGCATATATTATATGTCTAATCACAATATGGAGAAAGAAAAACCATTGATAGTAGTGTGTACTTTCTTAAGTCAGGAAATGATTTAAGCTTTAAAACTCCTTTATAAGGAAGCACAAAATTCTATTCTTGGGTGAACTATTGAATGATGTAGCATTTCTAAATGGTAAAATCAGTTATTTGTTCTTTCAGTCAGTTTGCATATTTAAAGATCCATGTTCCAGCTGCGCGTTATGATTGGCCCTGGGGATACAAAGATAAAA
>NW_011888819.1:7055-26924 GCF_000151845.1 Pteropus vampyrus
TAAGTCAGGAAATGATTTAAGCTTTAAAACTCCTTTATAAGGAAGCACAAAATTCTATTCTTGGGTGAACTATTGAATGATGTAGCATTTCTAAATGGTAAAATCAGTTATTTGTTCTTTCAGTCAGTTTGCATATTTAAAGATCCATGTTCCAGCTGCGCGTTATGATTGGCCCTGGGGATACAAAGATAAAACACATAGTCCCTTCTTCAAAAGATTCAAAATCTTTAGTTAGACACAAAGTAGTACATCATTCATTCACATTATACTAGGAGTTTGCAGGTATAACGGGGCTACCAAGAAAGAACTCAAGGTGGAAACCTAAAATCAGTCAGAAGTGGAAAGTCTAGACAAAGGTCAGAAGTTGCTTCCAAGGGAGAGTGGTAAGTGAGCAGAGCCATAAAAGATGAGTTGAAATCAGTCAGTTACAGGAGAAGGAAAATAGAATTCAAGGCAGAGGAATTTAGGAAAAGAAGCAAATAAGCTGATATTTATTGCTAGTATAGAAACTTCTATTAAAAAAATAAAATCAAGGGCTACATCTTCCCATAGAAAAATAGAGAAATTCTCAGATTCTCTCAAGCTGTGTCATTCCATATGGCAGCCACTAGCAAGATGTGGCTAGTCCAAAATAAAATACACTGTACATGTAAAATACCAAATTTTAAAGACTTGGTACATAAAACAAGAATAAAAATCTTATCAAACAATTTAAAAATATTGATTACTTATGAACTAATAATATTTTGGATATATTAGGTTAAATAAAGTATTCTATAATGTCAATTCATCTTCTTATCTTTTTAAAATGTGGCTACTGGAAAATTTAAAATCCTGTATGCATTTCATGATCTATTTCTATTGTACAGTTGATTCTAGAAGGTCACAAGTTAGCTAGCAGAGGACTCTGACTAGGAAGAAAAGGCATGTTAGGCTACCAGCAAGGATCAGGCAATCTAGCCTAGTTATGGAAGTGTAACTTGTAGATCACTCTGAAGCAGTTAAGACCACAGTAGCCAGTGCTAAAGACTTCAGGGAATACCCACTAAAGGCAAAGTTTACATCTGAGATAATTTATTCAGTAAATGAGATGGACCAACTTGCCATCTGTTCAGGTACACAAAAGCATACACAAAAGAAATCCTATTTTGATTAAAATTCTAAATATGAAAGTTAAATTATCAAAATACTAGAAAATAGTACAGATTCAGTAATTTTGCAAGCCAGTTGTTAAACCATTGGTAACTTGAAATCAGTCATTCTAGGAGTATTCACACCATGGAAATTGGCAAATCATTCAAGCAGAAGTCATTCAACAATTAACAGCATACTACTGTCCATCCCCCTCCTATAATTGAGAAGAAATTTATTTCTTTAAAATTTTGCAATAGGTGTGTATTAGAGTAAGTGCTCACTTAACATCGTCAACAGATACTACAACTTCAAGCAAAACCACTTATAACGAAACCAGTTTTACCATAGGCTAATTTATGTAACCAAGAGTTAATTTTCTACAATGTCTCATCACCGTTATGATAAAATGACATTATACGAGGACTTGCTGTACTTAGGGACCCGAAAAAGAAAAAAAAAATCCGTAGAAACCAATGAAGAGAAGCTACAATTATTGCTCTATGCCCAGAAATCTTTAGAGCCTGTTTTAAGCTGATATACAGGTTTTCTGTAAATGAAACATTATCTTTAACCGTACTCTCCTTCTGCAAGATATCATTTCCTCCGCTTCATACAAATGATCACACTTCCAAAATAAACAAGCAAACCAAAACAAAAAGTGGTAGAGATAGCAGTGAAGGACCTGGAGCCAGAGCCACACGACTTGTGCTCTAGTCACGCCCCATTGGTTACTAGCTGTGTGATCCTGGGCATATTACTTAATTCCCCTGAGCCTCAGTATATCCAAAGGCAAAGTGATAAAATAGTGCTAGATCGAGATTGCTGTGGGTACAAATAAATAAAATATGCAGAGCTCTACCACTGTTAGAACTCCATAGATTTTTATTATTATAATTAATTTTAGGTTGCTCAGTGTAAAGCTGCTGACATTTAACTGTATTTAACATACAAAAATGACAATTTTAGATGGCTCGACTTTGTCTATTATGCTTATTAATATTGACATTATTTCGACAAGTCCAGAATTTTAATCAATAATTTCAATTTTGTTGTGTCAAACACATGGGCACACTCCCAAATTAGATGTTTTGTGTATCACATGTGCATTCCATTGCTGTGAACTCTAACATAAGGTGTGGCACTAAATGAATTGATATAATGCCTGTCGATGTATTTTTAGTAACAAATTAATGAGTTTTAATGGAGTAGCCTATTTTCTAGTGATTTGGTCCTGCTGTTTGTCATCATATTGCATTAATTGCTAGAAGTTTCCGGTAGATTTGGCATAAGGTATGCAATCGTTAATGAAAAAGGTTTTTCTTTTTTTGGAGGGGATGTAATAACAGTAGATATTCATTGCATTATACTTAATAGGTGAGGAAATTCAATGATTAAAACTACTCTTATCATTCACGTAGCATGTGGCAAAAGAATAGACAGCTCAATGGAAATGGTGATTTGCTACAATTATTGAAACTCCTTAGAGAGTTTCTAAAGCACAGAGCTCATTCTTGAGTTCTAGATATATATTTCTTATTCAATATTTTATGCCCTGGAATAGTGCTTGCCTCATGTAAGTCCTCAAAAATTCTTGTAAAATTAAATTGTACCATTCGGTCACTATCTAGAAAAACAATCAGGGGATAATGTAAGTAAAAACGGTCATGCTAGAGCTGTTTTAGAGAGAAAACAGGTGGGATGTGAAATGTGGAAAATGTCCTAGAGTTTGGAAGGTTGGAGCCAATGTCGAATATATTTTAGTGGAAAAAAATTGTAAAAGTGGGCCAATTATAATTAGGAGGCAAACCCAGAATTTGAGGTTTTAATTTTGACATGGAAGTTGCTGATCTAGGGTACTTTCTCCTATAATGACTAAAATTTGAGATATCTAGAATAATTATCATCGTTTTATTAAAAGGCTGTAGTTTCTAAAATTAAATTGCAGGTTGTTTCAGAAGACTTATTCTGAGTGGGCAGAAAATGCAGTTACGTGGGAAGGGCAGCTATGATACCCTTATGTGGTACATAAGAGGAGTTATGGGGCAGGTTTGAGAGGGTGTTGAGTTGTCTGCTTGATGTTTAGACCAGGCTTTGACTAGGATGGTGAAAATCACAAAGAAAATCTAGGTGATAGATCTCTAAGGCAGAAGTTGTAAAGTACTTGTAATTTTAGTCAGATGAAGTAAATATTTTGCACTTGAAAACTTTTATGTTATAATAGGAGTTGAATTAATTCACTTCTTAACACTAACTAGCTGAGAGTCCTTGGGTGAGACTTAAATATGATTGGTCTCTGTTTTCTCATCCATAGTCTGCATATAAAAATAAATACCACAATTTCTTACTTCACATTGCTTTTATAAGAATCAAATGAAATATTAAATGTGAGCATACCTCAAAAGCTATGGAGTATTAAATGTGAGTGTACCTCAAAAGCTATGGAAGGAAATATAAAAAAATAATTATTTTTCTTATATTACATTCTCTTTACAGATGGAAAAAATATAGGCTCTCATTCAACAATTAGAGAGTGCTTAGTTTTTTAGATTCGCAGAAAACAAAAATAGAGTTATTGGCCTTAAGTAACTCACAATTGACTGAAGGAATCAGATAATATAACTACAATACAGTTAGGCACAGGGAGCTATGGGAGAACAGAGGAATTATGCCTAATACATGTTGTGAATGTCCAGGAATGCTTCTTATAGGAGGTATAACCTAAGCTGTGCTTTGAAGAATCAATAGGATTTACGCAGATAAAATTTTGGTGATGTAAGATGATACTTCAAAGAAAGTATCATATGGATAAGTTCAAGAACTATTAAATAGAGTGAATTATGTTGCATTGAAGAAAATCTGGTTGCTTTTATTTTGGAATATTGCATCGGACACCTGTTTTGCACCAATTCAGATCTTCTTCTCCTCACTTGTCTCTTGCTCCAATCATCAGTGCAATGGCTAGACTACCTGGTCTTCATCCATTTTCTTGCAGGTATAACCTGGATATGGCTGTGGCTATGGCTGTGGCTATGACTCTGGTTATAACTCTGGTTATGGCTCTGCCTCTTGTGGATACTGGTCATTTTTCTATAGAAGATGTTATTATTTTTGCTGTCAGAATGTAACTGTAGTACACCTTTCCCCCTAAAATGATCATTTTCAAGGTCTTTTTTTGTTTCAATGTCTTACAGTCACATCAGACCTCAATGAATAGCAAGCAGTCAGATCTTGCAGAAAACTGATTGTCTTCTTGAAAGTCTCTTATTATTGAGGGGGTCTGAGTTACTCTATGATGTTTCTGGAAGATGAGCCCTCATTTTGGCCATAGTTAAAGTGTAAATCCACTTTCTTCTTATTCTGTTACTATATCGTGATTCTTTCCAAACAGGTTTCATTAGTCCTAACAAATTTGGGTATCTTTTGTGTCAGATATACTGTCATCCTATATTTTCTCTCATATTTCTGCGACCTCCTCAGAGATTGGCAGGGCTAATGGTCAGCTGTTCATTCTAACTGCGAATGTCTTTCTTTCATTCTGATTGGTTAGTGTGTTCCATATCTTGAATTCAGGATGCTACATATCTTAAGTTTCTTCTCTGAAACAGAAAGGAGAATCTTCTGTTCCTAATTCATTTTACCCAAGAGTTTGTTTTTAAGTATATATGTTTCACAATCCTGGGTCTATTCATTTTTTTCTTTTCATATTAACCAGAACTCATGTGCTCATTAACACACACACACACACACACACACACACACACACACACACACACACACAAATCTTCTTTGGAAAAATGCTAATGGTGAAAAAATTAGGTTAGCAGGAGAGAGACAGAGGTTCAATAGTTAGGTATATAATATATACATATTAAATATGCATATATAATATGTATACTATGTATGTATTATATATAATATAATGTATGTGGGGAATTCAGAGTGCTATAATCAGTTATATATCTGAAAGACTCGTATTTCAAAATTAGTAAGACTAATAATATTGCAGATGTGCTCTGTGTCTTTCTAGAGACACTAATTAGAGTGGGATGAATTGATAATCATGACACACAAATCTCTTACCACAAGAACTCTTTCTAGTTTGTGACACCATCTAAAAAAGAACGACTTCCTCTTTAGGTGCTCTTTCACTGGATGTGTCTAAACCCGAGCAACGTCACCCACTACTAGGGTTATTCTTTGGGGAAATTACACACTCGGGGAGAGAAGTGGAATTACTCAATCTTGCCTATTCATTTCTGTCCACACCCCTTTCTCAGATACTACAGGATAGAAATGAATTTTAGATTTGAAGCCTGATTGTGAAAATGGTGATACTGATACAAGGAAAACAAAAAAATTGGAACCTTTTATGTTACTATATGTGGGAGGAGAAGCCAGTCACTATAATATGTTTGGGCTTTAAAAATCCAGTCTTCATGTGGGATATAAAAAGATTGTAATAACTGGAGTCAAGATTCAACCACCTGTAGTTAAATAAATTTAGTGATCCTAGAATCCCTTAAACCTTAAAAGAAGATGTAATTTGGAGAAGGGCAAAAGAGGATGGATGGATATATTGATTGTTATTCTTGAAGAAATACAACCACTTCTTATAAATTAGATGAACACATAGGCTCATTTATCAAAAATTTATTGAGCTCCTATTAAGGCCATTTCGTTATGGGCTATGAACAGAATTAAAATATTTCATTTCTGCTTTCTAAAGTGTGGAAAAGATAAAAAACCCACAAGTTACATTGTTTAGAATATTGCTGTACTGTAATCATACATAGTGGTGTTTGAGAGATACAGAGGAAGAAATCAGAAGAGAAGCCAGGAGTAAGACTCTTGGAGAGAAGGGTCAGGAATCTTTCTGAAAAAAGAGACAAAATTCTAGCTTAAATATGAAAGATGAATAGGAGTTGGCCTTCTGAACAGAGGAGAAAGAGGAAATGCATTTTGAAAAATGTCCATATGCTGGAACCTTACTCCAGCTCATCATCTACCCTGGGGAAATGTACTCACTAGTTGGGTTTAAGGAGTAAATACACAAGTGTGGATAGTAAGAAATCTAAGATGTGCCCCGATGACATATACCTGCATATGATTCCCTCCCCTTCACTGTGGGAAGGATCTGTAACTTGCTTTTAACCTTGGCAAAGATGAAGGGATATCACTCCTGTAATTATGTTTAAGGTTGGCAGATAAAACGGGAGACGGATAAATTTAAATTTCAGATACAAAAAGTAACTTTTTAGAATAATTATGTTTTGTGCAATATTTGGGGCATGCTTGTGATTGACTTAGATGGCCTGGCTATCATATCTTCATATCAGTATAGACCAGGAGACTGGTCATAGGACTGAATATCTAATGTAGATCACTTTGGAGTGAAAGGGAAAGGGCGAGAGGTCCTGTCAGCCATACTTGATGGAACTGGCTGGTGAATAGAATGCTGAAATAAATTTCATCAAGGACTCAAAACGATATAAATAATGAGAGACTCTGAAGCACATGGGAATTTTATAACAAAGAAATTTTACAATGGATAGGGTCAGTATAAGAAACAATAAGCTTCTTGTTACAGCAAGTGTTCAAGTCTCCAGTGTTTAGAAAGGAAGACTTTATGAAGCATAACAAAGAGGAGCTGATACTTAATCTTAGTAATGTACTATCTGTGAAAATTTTAGTAAGTTTTCTAACCTCTTTATGCCCCAATTTCCATATTGTGAGTTACCTACAACTTTTACAATTTCATTAGGATCAAATAGATTAAAAAGTCTGAAGGAAATTTGTGACTTACTAAACATTCAATAAAGGATTTTTTTGGCGTGTTATTTTGGTTTGAAGTAAATGGCCACCTAGAGTTGATAAAAATTTATTGAGGAGTGGCCCTTGTGGTAAAAATATATCATCAGAAATTTACATTCACAAGTAATTGGATTCATAGGAACTCTGTGACATACAGCGTTGAGAAGTTTCTGTATAGGGCAGCATTGTGTTCCAATTAAAATCTCTTTTGAAATAATTAGTGAGTAGTAATCTAGTCAAGGTAATTAGTCAAGCTCATTGGAATAGTTGCATTCCAGTACCTAAACTTCCTTACTCTCCAAAGAGCCCTATTACATGAAATATATCTTTGTAATCCCATGTTCAAATAATAGGATAATTGATGGAAACTTACCTTACAGTTTTGTACTTGGCTCAAGGCAATGTGTGGGTGACAAAAACCAAACACAGTTCCCCAGTAAAAATTGGAGACTCTACACTAATGAGTTAATTTAAGGCAGATGCTATAGCTATGAATTTTCCAAGTTGTCTTGTTATGAACTGACAGGAATGATTTGCACATACTAGGTATTAAATGAAATGTTTATTGCATGAATCACATGATGGTTTATTGCTTGATGGTATACTTTGGCTCTATATAAAGGTTCCAGGGTAGAAGGTGACATTTAAACTTCAGAAACATCCTTCTGTACCTCAACTGAAACCTTATCCTCTGCCAGCATGTGTTGTAACTATTACGGAAACTCCTATGGGGACTGTGGCTATGGCTGTGGCTATGGCTGTGGCTATGGCTGTGGCTATGGTCCCAGATATGGCTGTGGCTATGGCTGTGGCTATGGTTCCAGATATGGCTGTGGATATGGATCTGGCTATGGCTGTGGTTATGGCTGTGGATATGGTTCTGGCTATGGCTGCGGCTGCTGTACCTACCGACCATTTTGCTACAGAAGATGCTATTCCTCTTGCTGCTAGAACATCATCCTAGAACATGCTATGCCTCCAAAATAATATTTCAAGATTAACACTTTTTCCCCAATGTATACCTCATTTTATCATCTTTACATTTAAGTAAGGATTGGATACCACCTGTATTTACTTCAAAGAAACTTTGTTTTTGAGGGATTATGTTACTTGAACAGAAGATTTGATCGTGATTATATTCAAAATGTAAACTCTTAGTTACCCTAGCCTGTGATTTTGAATTGTCCATGAGTATAAATATTCCATAGTTGGAGGAAATTATATTTTTTCAATAAACATCATTTGTTCCTGCAAGTATTTGTGTCTTCTGGACTGGAATCATCACTGATGTTAGTATTCGTGAACTTTCTGTGGAGTTAGGCAACCACTGTGTTAGCTGAGCCATAGGTTTATTTATTCCTTCAAGCACTATTTATTTAGTGTCCATTCTTTCACCAATACTATACATATTTTTTACTGCAAGGCTGTAGTAAATCTTGATATTAGGTAATGTGAGTACTTGAATGCTCTTTTTCAAAATTATTTTGGCTGTTTTAGTTCTTTTGGTGTCCATCTAAACATTAAAATTAGCTTTTCAATATCCACAACTATATCCTGCTGATACTTTAATTGGGATTGAGTTAAATATAGATTAACTATAAGAATAGACATTTTAACAATATTTGTTTTTCCGATCCATAAACATGGCATATCTTTGAATATATTTAGGTCTTTTTTGATTTCTGTGGTGGTCTCTAGTGCAACATTAAAAAAGAGTGATTATTTTGTACTTAAAAATAATCTAGTAGGAGTGTCAGACAAAAGTTTAAAAACCAATCAGACATCTAAATAAAAATATACACAAATAAACAGAATTGTACACAGTTTGTATAATCATAATAAATAACACTTGAGACAAAAATATCAAATGGTCTGCCAAAACTGCAAGAAGAAATAATCTTAATAGCACTTCATCAATAAAAGAAACCAAATCAATAATAATATTCCAAAACAGAAAGCATCAGACCAAGATGTATTCACCGGTAAATTTTACAAAACACTGAAGAAATAAGTTATACCAATTCTGCATAATCACTTCCAGAAGATAGAAGGAATTCTTATATTGACAAACATATAATGTTGGGAAGAATTCCAACATTCTCAAACATTACCCTAATCCAAAACCAAACAAAGACATTGGGAAGAATTCCAACATAGTCAAACATTACCCTAATCCAAAACCAAACAAAGACATTGTAAGAAAAGACAACTGCAGACCAATATCTTAAATGAATGAAAATATAAAAATTCTCAAGAAAATGTTATTAAATTGAATCTCACAATATGTAAAAATAGTTATACATCATAACAAAGTGGGATTTGTCCCAATTATTCAAGGCTGGTTCAACCCTCAAAAATTGCTTAATGTAGCCCATCACATCAAAAACCTATAAAAGAAAAACCACATGATCATTTCAATAGGTGCAGAAAAGATATTTGACAAAATTCAACACCCATTCATGATAAAAACTTTCGGTAACCAGGAATAGAGAGGAACTTCCTCAACTATATAAATAATATCTACATAAACCCTAAAGCTAACATTATTCTTAATGGTGAGATACCAAAAGCTTTCTTGCTAAGGTCAGAAAAAGGCCAGAAATATCCTCTTTCACTATGCTTTTTCAACATTATTCTGGAAGTCTTTGCTGATGTAATAAGACAAAAAAAGTTATACTGATAAGAAAAAAAAATTAACCTTTTTCCTCAGATGACAATATTGTCTACATTGGAAATCTGAATAAATCTATAAAAGCACTTCCTGGAATTAAAAGGAGATTATAACAAGGTTGGAGTATATAAGGTTAAAATATGAAAGTTAATTACTTTTCTACATATCAACACTGAACACATGGAATTTGAATTTAAAACATAATACCACTTACAGTAGCAACCCCAAAATAGAATACTTTGGTATAAATCTAAGAAATTGTATACAATCTATATGAAGAAAACTACAAAACTTTTTTAAAAGAAATTAAGAAACAACAAAAAATGTCAAGAGATATTATTTCATGTTCATGGATAGTAAGACTTAATATTGTCAAGATCTCAGTTCTTCCCAACTTCATCTATAGATTCAAAGCAAT
This sequence comes from Pteropus vampyrus, assembly GCF_000151845.1. Taxonomy (NCBI): domain Eukaryota; kingdom Metazoa; phylum Chordata; class Mammalia; order Chiroptera; family Pteropodidae; genus Pteropus; species Pteropus vampyrus. The sequence goes on from NW_011888819.1 coordinate 17,090, forward strand.
CCCAATCAAAATACTAGCAAATTATTATTTTTTTTTGGATATTGACAAACATATTATAAAGTTTACATGGAGAGGCAAAGACCCAGAATAGCCAACATTCTGCTTTGAGGAGCCAGAATTAGAGGAACATTGAAGGAGAAGAACAAAGATAGAGAACTGACACTACCTGACTTCAAGACAGTATAAACTATAGGCATAAAGACAGTATGTGTTGGTGAAAAATAAGTTGATCAATGGAGCAGGGTAGAGATCCCAGAAATAGACTCACATAAGGATAGTTAACTGATCTTTGAGAAAGGAGTAAAGAAAATACAGAGGAAAACAGTCTTTTCAACAAATAGTACAGAAACAACTGGACATCCACATGCAAAACGAACAAATAAACAAACAAACAAAACCCTGGAAACAAACATTGCACCCTTCATGAATATTAACTCAAAAAAGATCACAGACCTAATTATAAAATGCAAAATTATAAGAATTCTGGATGTTAATATAGGAGAAAATCTAGATAATGTTGAGTTTGGCAATGACTTTTTAGATACAAAACCAAAGATATGATCCATGAAAGAAAGAATGGATGAGCTGGACTTCATTAAAATTAATAACGTCTGCTCTGTGAAAGACAATGGCAAGGGAATGAGAAGACAAGCCACAAACTAGGAGAAGATATTTGCAAAAGACATACCTGATAAAGGACAGTTATTTAAAATACACAAGACTCTTAAAACTCAACAATAAGAAACAAACAACCCAATTAAAAAATGGCCAAAGACTTTAACACCTCACTAAAGAAGATATACAGATGGCAAACGAGGATATGGTACAAATGAAAATGGTACAAATATATCACTCTGATAGAGGGTATTGATAATGGAGAAGACTATGCAAGAGTTGGGGCAGAGGGTGTATGTAAAAATCTCTGTATTTTCTGTTCAACTTTGATGTGAATGTAAAATTACTCCAAAGAAGAAAGTTTAATTAAAAAAAATCATATGATACTGTTTCAGATAGGAAGATCAAATTAAGTGTCTGAAGAAATGACAACAAAGCTGATATTTGTCTAATGGGTAGGTGTCAGAACTGGGGGAGGACTAATGCAGGCAGAGGGGAGAGAACATTGCAAAGGCTGTAAGGACATAGTTTAGTGTATGTAGGGACTGTAAGGAGGTCCAGGGGACGGGAAGGCAGAAAGAATCAAGGCTGGAGTGGTAGGTAGGGGCCAGATGGCCTGATATTCTAAAGAGTCAAGATTGGTCTAGATTTTATTTTAAGATATTTATTGGTTAATCCATCTATTTGTCCTTGTCTTTGCAACTTCTTCATTCCTTTTCTGCTTCTTTATAACATTTCATATCAACTATACACCCAAGTTCAAACCATTTCTACATGTGTGTGGATTGGACTGTGGAAGAAAGATAAAAAAGTATTTTGTTTTAGAGAATATTGGAATAATTGAAGGGAATGTTCTAATGTCTGGACTTGGAAATTCGAAGGGGCAGCTCAGAGAGTGAGGTGAATGGAGGAGGAGGGTATGAGAGGGAGTACTTAGAAGTGTATATCCCATAACATTTTGTGTTAAAGGCACTATTCCCTTCCCCACCCCTCATATTTAAATAAATGTTACATGGAACACAGATTAATATTAGCTTCCTGCTTCGAGGAGCTAGAATTAGAGGAACATGTTTGAAATTACAAGGAGGCTATCCTCTTAATATGTGACAGTTTTATAAACATAATGGCCAAAAATGGATTTTAGTGCCAGAGGGGTTATCTAGCTCTGAGAATGTCTGAGTATGGGTGACATTACTACTTATTCTGGATAGCATGAAGAAATTAAAACACACAGGAGCCAGATGGATCTGTCTGACCCTTAACACTTCTTCCTACTCTAATTAAAAAAAAGTTGATCTTATAATTTAAACAAAATCCGTTAGGCATAGCGTTAGAGTCACTGAAAACATGTGGCAGTATTCTTAAAAACAATGGGAAAGAGGTGAGAGAAATAACTTTATAGTTTTGGAAGATGGCCAGAGATGATGAATATATTTTGAATATCTTATCCTATAGAAGAGACAAGGCACGATGATTGACATGAGGTAATTAATAGCAACCATATTTGCAAAGTAACCATAGTTGCATTTGCAGAAGCTTAAACTTAGAGAAGGCAAGATAGAAATATTTCATATTAACCAAAGGCTGCATTAGAGACTTATGGGAGAGGAATTAGGGACAGAAGTATTGTGCATGCACGGAAGGATCTTGACACTAGGAACTCTTCTGATGGTGAGTTCTGAGAGATTTGGAGTGTAGAGAAACTACTAACGAGATTTCCCAGTAAAATGGCATCATTTAAAACAAGAAGATGAGAATTCCTCAACACTGAAAATATTCAAGGAGAGGCTGCTTGCATGTCTTTGGAGATGTATTATAGATAGTGTGTTAGGCCAAGAAAATTTAGAAATACGATTTCGATTTGGAAACAGACTTTCCAAGACTCAGCCTTTGTTAAACGACATTCATAATTCATTCACATTCTCCTAGTTTCGCTGAATGGGTTAAAGGCTCAAATATAGACTTCCCGAACGTGGGATTTTTTTTTTAGCAGATCAAGCATTTTAAAGGTAGAGAATACTGCCTAGTTGTTTGAGGAGTCAGATCAAATTACATTTGACTCAGATTGAATTGACATCTAAGTAGAAAAAGGATAAAGAAGGAGAAAGTGTATTTGCATACATGTGGTTCTCATAGTACCTTTAGAAAGTCATGAATCAGGAAGGACCATTTTATGGTGAATGACACATTACTCATCTTTGCTGCAATCTTCAACTGCAATACGGTCACCTTCCCAAAGGAGACTGACTTTACTTTTACATAGCAATCCTATGACAATCTTGGAATGCAGACTACCTACTCCCTATCAAACATGTAGACCTGTTTTCAAGTTTGGTGCTTCTAATTTCAATAGATGTTCATGCTTACTGAGCCTCAGAATAAGCCGTGAAGCCAAGCTTTGTGACATATTGCTTTAGTCTGTATTTTTACAGAAATATTATTGTTTAAAACGCTTCAGGCAAGGTGCAGTGAAGTCAATTACACATGTGGTAGTTCATTTTCTAAGAGAGTTGGGTCATTGTGAAAAACATTAACACACACACGTACTCACACATACACTAAAACCATAGCACCTATAAAGTAAAATCTTATACTTTAATTTTTAGTATAATAAATGCATCCATACAAGTAAACGTAGATCTTTGAAAAGCTGTTTATTTGGGAATGCTTATGCTTAGATAAAAGAAAAGGGAAAAATAAAGAGAATGTACTGTCTCCGCTATATATTAGGATCTGGGCTATACCCTTAGACCTATAGAAAAGATATAAGAAATATATCTTTTCTATAGGTCTCTTGATAAATTTTTAAATACCATGTAGTTATTTTTATTTAGCAGTTGCAGAAACTAAGGTTTATAAACTTAAGGACATTTCCCATGGTCAAATAATTAGTATATAGCTCAGCCAGTAAATGAATCAATGTGTTTGCCGTGACAAGCTGTATTTACCACAGAGCCTCTGAAACTTTGAAGCGAGATGTACAAGTTATCAACTTACTGCCTCTGAGCTTCAAGCTCACCCTTCAGCATATACTTTGTGATAACTTAAGATGGAATTCCTTTAAGCATTTCTTGTTTAGTGCGAACATGGGCATTAAGCTTTCTTAGTAGAGCCTGCTGCAGAGATATTGTAGGAGCAAGCAGTTCTGCATTTTTTTGACTGCAGTTTTGGAAGGAAGTACATGGTGTTAGCAGTGCGACAGCTGGTGAGGATCTACTCAGCAATGGGTCCAGAATAGGTTGGATCCTCAGCGATGTTGGAGCTTGGAGCTTCAGCCTGGCAATAATCTTTAATTGACCCCTCTCTTGATGAAACCCAGTGCCTTGAAAATTTCTCATGCATGAGTCTCCATAGGCTTCCTGTACACACAGACACTCAGCTTCCCTATACAGGCTGCTCTCCCATCATCTGCTTGTGCTCCAGGTCTCCCCAGACCTTCTCTAATTCCATACCGCCTGTTCCTAATTGTTTTTTCACCCCGAGTTGTCTCCTGCTTGCCCAGTAACTGGCCAAACTACTGAACGTCTCTCCTATCCAGTACGCAGGGGTACCCTTTTAATTTCTTTCTTCCTTGAGTATTCTAATAATTTTTTTCACATTAACCTTTTTCTATTTAACCTACAGGATGGTTTTCATCTCCTGATTGGACCCAGACAGCTGCAGAGATCTCTAGTTTTAGGAGTTCTTGTATATATATGGAAATTGGATCAGTGGTAACAGACAAGATTTACTAGTGTGTAAAGGGAAAAGCTAAGATGGAGGATAAAGAAACCACAAAAAGCCCCAAACCTGGGAAAAAATAAAGATTTGTTAATGAAAGAAACTTAATGGACTAGAAGTCTACTTGTCAGGGAAACAAGGGGGAAATATAATATCAAGTTAAAAGTAAGGACGAATAATAAACACCATGACAATTTCAACTATTATTAACATTATGATTATAAGGTATCCAACGAAAGTAGTATAAGTAAATATCGTTACTAAAATATTATTTGATGGAGAAGACAGGTGAGAATAAAATCAAGAAAATATTACAGAGTCTGGAAGTTTAAATAATGATTGATTACATTTTAGTGTGGAGAATGGATATATAGCACAAACATGAGACCAGTCAGAAAACTCATGAACAGATGACCATTTAGGAACTGGACTTTAATAAATAAGTTATTAAACCAAGACATTTTTCCTCACTCTAAATCGAAATTCTTGGAAAAGTTTGTCCTTTTTGTTTAAGCAATCAGTAATAAATTTTACATAACTTACCCATTAGGAGTTTAACAAAACTTTTTGCCCCAAAGAAGGAAATGTTATAACCTGACTGGAAAAGTAGGGGATAGGCAAATTTTACTGCAGAGAGAAGGAGAACATTTCAGGGAGTGTATATAACATGTTGAAATACTCAGTTCCTTATCCAAAATCCATAAAAAGTGAATATGATGGGAAAAAAACCCCAAAATATTAAGACAGAAAAAAAAGAAACCAAAAAAGAAACCAAAATGATACAATGATACTGATGCTGCTGATGATGAAGAGGATGCTAACAGTAGAAAGTGTAACTTCATGTTTAATAGATGATTTCTAAGATGTTGAAAGGGCTAAGTAATAAACACATATTTGTAGGTCAAATATATTTTGGTGATGTTTTATGTCATGGTCACTTAGTGCAATTATGAAAGATAAAATTATGGTTGTTTAGCGTGGATGCTTAGGAAATGTATCTTTATTTTGTTTTAAAGCTTGAGAAAATGTCCAGGATAGTAGTAAATAAATTACGACATTCTAACAAAATTGTTGTACACAGAATGAGCTCATTTTAGACAAGTAGTTGTAAAATGAGAGAACAGAGCCCATGTGAGGTATGACCCATCCATCCCCAGAAGTATATAAAGGTCCTGGGAAAGTAGGTGATCCTCACACTTCAGAAATACCCTCCTACACCTCAACTGAAACCTCACCTCCTGACACCATGTATTGCAACTACTATGGAAACTCCTGTGGGGGCTGTGGATATGGCTGTAGCTATGGCTCTGGCTGTGGATATGGCTGTAGATATGGCTCTGGATATGGCTGTGGCTGTGGCTATGGCTCTGGCTGTGGGTATGGCTGTGGATATGGCTGTGGCTATGGCTCTGGCTGTGGATATGGCTCTGGATATGGCTCTGGATATGGCTGTGGCTATGGATGTGGGTATGGCTCTGGCTGCTGTGGCTACTAGCCATTTTGCTACAGAAGATGCAATTCCTTTTACTGCTAATCATCACTAAAGATCATGCTGTGCCTTTGAAACAATCATTCCGAGTCCAGTTGGAATTTCCTTATTTATTAATGTCACACCAAAGTAAAGAATTATTGTCTGTCAGGACCCTGATTAACCTCAAAGGAGCTGCTTGCAGTTGATGGACACTCAGTAGTTCTATGACATCACTGAAGACACAAGATCTTATTCTGATCATTTTTCAAATGTAAATTCTTGCAGCTTTTTTCCTGTCTCTGTACCATTGCTACTTGCACAAGAACAGGAAGACTATACAATTGGAGTCTACTAAAATGGAGCAAAAATAGCAGTTTCTTAATAAAAGTTTTTATTTACTAACAAGTCTGGTTTTCTTTAACTCAGAGTCATCATTAATTTCAGGGTTTGTGGCCTCCTGGAAAGCTGGGTGACCAGGTTAAAGATAAGACTTAGGATAAGTCTATGTGTTTTTAATGATTGAATTCGAATATCGGTTCTTTTACATATTTCTTAATAAATTGTATGTTCATGTATTACATTACATCTAAACATAAACACAGATATCACACCCAAGCATTTCTTTCTTTCATTGTTTCTTTCTTTCTTTCTTTCTTTCTTTCTTTCTTTCTTTCTTTCTTTCTTTCTTTCGTTCGTTCGTTCGTTCGTTCGTTCTTTCTTTCTTTCTTTCTTTCTTTCTTCTTTCTTTCTCTTTTTTGGATAAAGCATTATTAGAACAGGGAGGCCAATTAGAAAGGGAAATTAATCTTAAGGCTAATCTACTAGTCCAGGACAGAAGTGATTGGTTTGATCCAGTTCGAGGTGCACTTTGAGGCATCCTATCTGATATTACAGTCAGTATTTCTGGGTTTCTGGGAATCAGTGCAGCAGATGATTCTCCAGGGCTAGGGAAAGAGAGGGACCAGATTCAGTAAAGCCTTTGCAGAAGAACTCATGGATGTGGTTAGAGACTAATGTGATGACGAATAGTCTTTTCCAGTTCTTGATGAGACATTGGGATCTACCCATTTTAGGTTGCTGAGAAATTATATGATGTGGTGATAACAATTTAGTTGCCTTAAGAAGCAAACAACTCATTACCATAACTATTCAAGAATGGATGAGCTGGTCGTCTGCCAGGAGTATGTATACAGAATGGCAAAGCACTTTGCTACTTATTAGATTTATTACTTTGGTCTAGTGACATAGTCATGCCTTAATACGAAGTTTCCTCACAAGAAAATGTGGATAAAATATCTTCTCAATATTGTGGGGTGGTTCATATTTCATAATATTTTCAAAGGCAATTTGCACAACGTGAACCATTGTAAAGACTTGTTAGAATGAATTTCTCTGTTCTTTGGGAGGTTGCAAAGGGAAAGCAGTAATCAGAGCTTTAAGAAATTAATACATTTGTATAACTCTCTAAGACTTATTCTCTGTAATCAGTAATAGATGTTTTATAATCAACATTTATGTTCACTTAAATCTCTAGTTGCAAGATTTTAAATTTTGAATATGTTTAAGCATAGTCATACTCTCAGATGTAATCTGTTTTTCTACGATGCTAATCCTTTGGTGACTCCAAAATTTGAAAGAAGAATCTCAATCTATGACCATGCCACCCTGAACAAGCCTGATCCTGAGTCTAATCTCAGAAGCTAAGCAGGGTCGGGCCTGGTTATTACTTGGATGGGAGACCAGGTGCTGTAGGCATAAAAAATAAAATATAAGGGATTGTAAGCTGACAAGGTCCTTGCAATTTGTGAGATCAACCAAGTGTTGCCTCGCTTTAAAAAAAAAGAAGAATCTCAATTGTTTTCCATATTGAAACCACAGAATGATTTCAAGCCAAAAGATTTATAGGTACAAGGTATACACTACCTATAATTACTGAATTGAGTATGTTATAATGCTAAACCCAATTTGAGTATTTTGAGTAACGATTTGTTGTACAAAATACTTCAATCACATTATAGTTGGTTTAACATTCCAATAATTAATTTTCTTAGGATTTGGTTATGTTTACTTTCTTTATTAAAGTTCAATTAAGAGAAATTGAATAAATACATGGAGTACATATTGTCATATACATTTTTAGTTGATGCCTATGTAGCTTAATAATATTTCTTAAGGTCATATGGTTTGTAAATGGTGGAGCTAGGATTCTGACCCAGTTCTCTCTGATTTCAAAAGATTTTTCACATTGCGAAGATTTGTAAATTAACCTAGGAATGGGTAATAAAACCCAATTTTTAAAAGAAGCAAAGACATAATGAGAATCTGAAAGACACTTCAGTGACAAAATTTTTGCAGACGATGTGATCTAAGGGAACTGTAAAGAAAGATTTTCCATTAACAAAAATATGTGATGAAATACTGTAATATATGTAGTTTAATTTTGATTAAAAATTTCTAGGAAAACAAGTCCTGGAAATAGAAAAAACAATTTATGAAAACTTACTTTTTGCAATTTTGGGGACAGGAAAAGTGGCTGTAACTAAAGAGAGAAAAGGGCTTCAAAATAGAAAAATCATGTCCTTAAATATCGGCAACTTTAAAATTGTGACAAAGGCTGACAAAAAAGGATCTGAAAATAAGTCAGAAAATTACTACTTGGGGTCTTTAGAACACAAGAAAATCAGCATTACTGATCAGAAGGTTAAATTTACCCTAAGAGACTTGGCATGCAACAAGGGTTTAAATAGATATAATTAGACATTAAAACATAATTCACATTTTATCTTGGAAATTTGTTATTGAGGACCTATTTTGATATGAATAGATTTCTGCAACAGAAGTGCAAATATTATCTGAGACCAATATTATATGACAAACAAGACTCAGATGTCCTTGATCACAGCAAAGAGCTTTGTTAAGAGCATTAGGCTGTTTTCTGGAAATGTCTGTGTCCCACCCTTTCTCAAGAGCTAGATGATTGTAAATGACATAGAAACTATAGCTATTGGTGCTGATTCTATCTATGCATAGATGAGAAAAAAGTCTTTGAGAGAATTTAATAATTCTTACTAAAAATACTTAAAATGCAAAATAAGAAAGCCATTTAAATATAATAAAGCAACTTAACAAAATAAAAGCAATTAATTTTATCTGCATTAGCAAAATAATAAAATAATTTCAGTTAAAATTAGGGAGAGAGTTGGAAGCTGTCATCATCATCAAGTGTAAAGAGAGAAGAAAATCATCAAGTGTAAAGAGAGAAGAAAATAAAATAACAGGTACTAACATTGGGAAAATAATCTTTTTGATGATTATATCTTTGCATACATAGAAAACTCAGGATACTAACGTAAAAAAATATTAAAATTAATCAAAAAATTTGTAAGCTATATGGACACCAGAAAAATGTTAAAGAAGATTTTTTTTGTTATTTATGTTTAAAAAATGGAGAAAATGATTTTTATAATATGATATAACTATAAAAATCTCAGGAAAAAATTAACAAGAAAGATGCAAAGACAATTTTGAAGAATACCATAATAGATACCTTATTTTAAAAAATCTATAGTGGAAATGCAGATCTTTTCTTGAATGGGAAGATCTATCATGATATGTAAATCTCTATATTAATATGTAAACTAAGACACCTACTAGATTCTTCATTGGATAAAATTATTATAAATATATGCAAACTACATTTCTAAAATTCACCAAGAAATAATAAAAAAGAATATGTTTTTGGTTTAAGAATAGAAAATAGAAGAAAAGAATATAATAAAGAATTTTGAAAGACATCCAAGTACATTTGAGAATGTAAGATATGATAAAATGTATAGTACAATGCAGTAAATTAATTATTTAATAAATAGTGCTAATCTAGAAAACAGTAAACGTGGACTTTGAATTATACTACCTAAAAAATATTTCAAAAGGATTAAAGATTTAAATATAGCAAAACAAAGCAAAAATATCTTTGCAAAATAGAAAATCAAAGAGAATACATATATAATCTATGGATAATGTAGACCT
>NW_011888819.1:27984-29226 GCF_000151845.1 Pteropus vampyrus
TATCTAAAAAGAAAAAAAAAACAAACAATTCTGTTCTCCAATATATTTTCTATAGCCATTACAAAAGTAGAACATTGATTACAGTGTTGAAAAGTGTTGCTAAATCAAGAATTTAAAATCTAACCCCTCCCGATATTGTCCATAGATTAAGATAACATTAAATGATTTTCGAGTATGCAAAGATGCAGGAAGAAGATCGGTAATGTATCTTTGATGCTGGCAAAACAAAATAAAATTCCTTAAAGAAATACATCAGCCAATTGAAGATTGAATAAAAATAAATTTGTAAATAAAGAAGTTTTTATTGCAAGGAGCAATGATGAGCACTGAAACCATTTAAACATATACTTTAGTATACACTTCATCCAAAATTGAATGAAGATATTAAATACTACATGTAAAAAATTTTAGAATACTAGGAAAATGGTTATAGACTATAATAATAAAAAACAAGGGCAATTTGGGGAGATTGGAAATAAAAAGAAACCACAGGCTATAAAGCAAAGTATAGACAATAAAAAGACAAAAGGAAACTACAAATGCAAGTATGTATTTTCTATGAGTTGCACATGTAAGATTAAATCGGTAGTTCAAAATTCAAAGGAAAGGCAAAGATCCGTCATCAAACAGACACAAACATAAAATGAAATGCAATACTAATACTAAACTTTAAGTAAAGGTTACATAAAACAATTATGAGAGCTTATATTTTATTGATATGAACCTAAGCAAGTGACTTAGTACTGAAACCTATGAAGTCAAAACCAAAGAAAATATTATATCTAGAAGTTGACAGAAAATCAGTGATAGTGTGAAAATTATTTCTTCTCTCTAGTCCTTGAAAGACCATATTGATTACAGTTAAGTAAGTCAAAGATAAAAAAAGGATTTCAAGAGATATATAACATACTTTATCCTCTACAGAGAATCATATTCTTTCCAACCAACCAGAATTTTTTTTTCAGATTTGAACATCAGTAAGTTCTAAAAAGTAGAATTAGTGTAGATTAGAGATACAGAGAATAGTATTATTAAGTAAAAATAAATAACAGAAGTAAAATCATATTAACAAGGTGAAAGTAAATAATTTTATAGCCAAAAAAGGAAATAATCTTTAAAATTAAATAAATGAGAAGAATACATATAAAATCCTCTGGGATATTTTAAAAGATGTACTTAGAGGACAGTACATAAAATTAAGCACCTTTATTACCTTCTTTATCATATTATTATTATTATTAT
>NW_011888819.1:32907-37496 GCF_000151845.1 Pteropus vampyrus
TCCAGTCTAATGTGCTCTGACCAAACCCTCTGTATTTGCTGATCATTTTTCTCAGATATTGCAATATCAGATTTGGGTGATGACTGGAGTTGTAGGACATGCTGGGGAAGATTTTCTTTATTTAGAGCAGAGATTCTTAAATATGAATGCACATCAGATTTGCCTGAAGAGCTTTTATTAAATGTCAGTGCCTGGACCCCATCCCTGACATTTTGATTTAACTGGTGTGAGGTGAGACTGTTGGTATTTTATAAAAGCATTCCTAGGAAATTTCATCTACTGCCATGAATGAAAAGAACTTTCCTCTCACCTCAAAACCTGGTAAGAAAAATTGTGCCCTGGACTAGAGAATTGAAAAAAAAAAAACAAAAAACAAAAAACAAACCAAAAAACCTCCAAATAACTGAATCTTTTCTCTTTAAGTCACCTGGAAATATGTACTTTCTACTTGAGATTAAAGCTGAAAAGTACCTTTTAGTTAAATATGTGGGGAGAATCTGAAGTACCTTATAACAAGTACTCAGGCGGTTCACCACCTGTGATGGTGAATTTTGTGTGTCCACTTGGGTAGTCTGTGGAACACAGATGTTCACTCAGACACCAGGATAGATGTTTCTGTAGAGATATTTCTTAGATGACATTAACTTTTAAATCAGTAAACTGAGTAAAACATTACCTTCTGTAAACACTGGCCTCATCCAATCAATTGAAGGCCAAAAAAGACTGAGGTTCACTGGAAGAGAAAATACTGCCTCTACACTATTAACTCTTCCTTGTGTCTCCAGCCTGCTCTGCAGATTTTGGTCTTGACAGCCCCCAGAATTATGTAAACCCATTTCTTAAAATGAATCTCTCTCATATCTTCTATTATATCGTACATATATCTCCTATTAAATCCTACATACCATCTATTTATCTGTCTAGCTTACCTACCTATCTCTAACTGGTTCTGTTTCTTTAGAGAACCCTGACTAATATACCATCCAATTAGGCGGAAATAAAATTGACTACTACATCTCTGGGGTTCATGGCTTCCCTTTGGCCCCTGAACAGATAGATTATAGATCAACATTGCGTTGCCCAAATTATGCTTAAAACCTTGTGAACAGGTAATGGCCTTTCTGAGGTCTTCAGCTTCAATGTCTGTTCCTGATCTCATCCCTATTCAGAGCCCCTAAGGTGAGGTTATTCATAAAGGATGGTGAATGGGGTAACTGAAATATAATGTTTGCATCTTAAAATCTTTTCAAGGACCCTGCAGTATGGAGCAGCTAGACTGTGCTTTCAACAATAGCCCCTGTACTTTAGATTCCAATTTCAGAACTGCATGATAAGTCAGTTTTGAGGAAGAACAAGACAAAAGTTAAACATGGAATATTAACCTTTACTGCAAAACCTTTTAGCTGTAGAAGAATGATTGCACAAATAGACTGTGTTTCCATTATCATCTAAGCTTTCTGAATCACGGAAAGTACATTGCTAATCACCAGTTGCCTTGTTTTATGCAGGTCAGAATGCTCTGAAAAATAAAAGCTTGATAAATTAACCATTTGTGTTGCCCAGTGCTATTTTATCTGGAAATATTGCTCTGACGACTAGATGATTGATCTTCAGTGGTGATTCTCAAATGATAGTCTGTGTGTCATAATTACTCAGAGGGCTTGAAAAACACAAATTTCTGGGCCCTACCCCCAGAGTTTTTGATTTAGTAGATCTAGTGTCATCTTAAAATTTTCATTTTTAACAAGTTCCCAAGTGATGCTAATGCTGCTGGTCATGGACCACACTTTTAGAAGCTCTGGCTCTTAAAAAAATGCAACCGAACAAGTGAACTAACAATGAATATTGCTTCTCCCTGGATTCAGCACATGATCAACAGTGATTCGCTGAGCCCTTTGTATGTGTTGGAGACCAGTACTGTGACAGGTGCTGTGGAGACATAGATATGATGTTGTTCCTGTCGTCAAAGAACTAACTGTCTGTTTGGAGAATCAAGATTAACACCTCAAAAACAAAACTTGGTCTGTAATAGCTACGTGACACAAACAAGAAGGGTGGCAGGAGTTCAGAGGACGTTGGTAACTACATAAAGGTACCACTGAGGGGAAACCTGGAACTAGGCTTGAAGAACTAGACCGATAAATTAGAGAATGAAGGAAAATTCAAGGTGGGAGGATTATGTGAGGAGAGAGGCAGAGATAAAGTGAGCATCAAATTAGCCACCTAGGGAAAATGATTGGTGTCTTACCTATGTATGAATTTAATAAATAATTTGATGATTACCATGACTTGGAGTGGTGAACGGTTTAGATGGTTGGCGAAGAGGTATGTTATAAGAGGTCTGTGAGCCACACAAAGGAATTAGAATTAGCATAGTAGGAAATCCAGAACATTAAGCAGAAAAAATCAGTAATATGAAATCGATGACAGAAAATATAAATTTAGTAATAATGCGAAGAACAAATTATAGTGTGAAAATGCAAGATGCCCTGAGTGCCTGGAGCTAAAGGTTCACTGGGGGATCCAAGAATGAGAAATTAGGGCCAGAATTTGACTTGTTGCGGTAAGAGATTAAGGAAATGGATATGCAACATTCCCAATGGAACCATATATAAATGAGTAAAGGTGGTACTTTTATACTGAACTTGGGTAATCTTCAGAAGAGGAAGTACTACTAACAGTAGAAATATCTCCACTTTGCTGGCAAGATGTATTTAATATTAGATACACGGATTTGAGGTTATGATAACACATCCAAGAAGAGAATTACCTAGGTGAGATTTATACATTTAAGAAGGAGGAGAGTACATGGTTCATCAATTTGAAAGTGACAATATTATTTTGTTATTTAAAGCTGTAAATGAGGGAAAATGTATACGTACATGCATATTTATCCTTTAAGTATTAATTGAGGGTCTTCTTATAGGCCAAACACTGTATTAGGAGTACAAAATGGAATTTAATGAGAGAATTTAGAGGAAGAGGGGCTGATGTGAAGGGACCGAGTGTTGGAAGACTTCCTCAGTTAAGATAAAGGCAGAGGAATAAATGAGAAGATGGGTGAGAAGTATAGGAGTAGAAAGAGAATGAGGATGGAAAAGAAGTTGAAGAAGGTGGTGAACACAGCAGAAGTAAAAAAAAAAAAAATGGGGAAAGGTTATTGGGCTTGGGAAAAGAAAACAATAAAAATCAGGAGTAGGCAGAGAAGAAAGTATAGTTAAAGAGACTGTTGAAGAAAAGGAGAGAAATAAAAGCAGAAACAAGGTACATGACACAGTGGTGGAAGACTAACAATTAGAGAAGAGAAATTAAAAAAAGAAAAAAAAGCCATAGTCTCTGAGCTGAAGATAGGCTGAAGATAATATACAAAGGAGATATGATTTATTTTCAATACAATCATCCACTTTCAAAATTAAATGTGTTTATTAACATAAATCTATAATTATTAAAATTTCTAACAGATGATGTAATCCACTATAAATTATATGCCATTTTAAAGTACACATTAATGAACATCGACTTTGAACTAACATATTTCCATTAATGTTATGATAGTATTGAGTTTTTTTATGTGACCATTTTACATAACTAGAACAATTAAATCTAATAAATATAAATTACAAAGTAGTGGGATCATATATTATTTTATATTTTCCATTTTTTTTTTGTTTTTGCGGACAAAGGAAGGTTAATATTCACACTTTGTTGCCTCTAAATTAGAGAAATCTTCATGAAGGATAAAGAACATAAGAATTAAGCAGTTTTCTGAAGGGGAGGGAAATGGAGATTTCCATATTTGATGATATAAGAAAAAAGCATAGATTCAAGAAAGAAAAATTAGTTTAAAGAGTCAAGGGTATATTTGGTAAAAAGGTAGAAAATAGCTGGAGGTAGAATGTAGAAAATTTACCATTATGTTTTTTAGGAATTTACTAGTGGTTTTATGGAAAGGGCTGTTGTGGTAAAAGAAGCAGGTATAATTTTACAAATGAGACTTGAGAGTACAAAAGCTCTGAATTTTATTTAGAGCAGCACAGAGTTTTCATTCACGATTCATGTGAGATCATTGGTACAAAAATCAAAAGGAGAATATGGGAAAGATGAACCAAGTAGTAAATTTTGTATTTTATTGAACGTGGTGAATTTTTCCTAATGAAAAAATAAAGATAATTACATAATATACTATCATCAATATCTGAGCAATTAAGTAGAAAGAAATTTCCACAAGACTAAGATGAATTCTTATATGATAAGAAAATACTTTCCAGAACAACTGAGCATTTTTGGAGTGGGGAAAATAGCAACCACTATTCCTTCTAGTCACATGAAAATCAAAAATCTGAAAAGAAACACATACTAAAGTGAACAAAATTATGGAACAAAGTAATTCCACAGAACATATGTTGCAGTACTAGTATTCTTAAGGATGCACAAGGCAAAAATGGTTCCCAGAGTGTAGAATGCATAGAGCAGAATCAAACAAAAAATAAAAAAATAATAGCAGAGTTCTCATTTTTAAAGACCTTACATATGTTACAATCAGTAACATAAGACACAAACAAACACACAATATGTCATAATACAGTTTA
>NW_011888819.1:38238-40767 GCF_000151845.1 Pteropus vampyrus
AGAAAAACAAACGATAAACCAAATAAATAAAATACAAAAGGCTTCACTCTTAAAGTGAAGCCCAGCGTTTTCTCAGGGGATTAAAACAGGGAAACTTTGGGAAGTGTCAAATATATTTATTACCTCGATTGTTGTAATGGGTACCATGGTGTTTGCATATGTCTGAAGTCATTAAATTGTACACATTAGGTATTTGTAGTTCTTTGTATATCATTTATACTTTAATAAATTGTCAAAAAAGGTGCAGTGGACTTCACAACATATATAGCACCAGCATTACTCTGTGTGATGTTAGTCGTATCTCACTCCTAGAAAACGGGGTTGGGCTTCCCACTCGTTCTGTTTTGTGTTCTCAGCCTTGATAGTACCATTGAACTTGCATTGGTCGAATCATATTTGTTGGGGTCAACGAAAGGATTATTTATGGCCACAATAGCCACATTGCTCAAGTTGAAAATAGCCCTGGTCGCAAAGTACCCAATCTGATCAAATCTTCACCATCAAGTCTCAAGGATGCAATTGGCATTGGATCAGAAGCTATCAAGACAATGTGGACACAGAATGCAAAGAGCACCAAATCTTTTGATGCAACGTGAGCATCACATTGAAATTTTCTTCTCAGGAGTGACTCTATGCATTAACTTATTTATGTATGTATGACTAATACATTATTTTAAGGAACACCAGAAAGGCCAGATGGTGAATAACATGGATATGCTTTATATAGATATGAAATAAGCAACTGATAAAAATCACAAGTAAATATTACATATCACATATTTTGCATTGGTTTGCAATCTGACTTCATGAGGGAAGGGAGTATGAGTCATTCTATTTTTACAAAGAATATGAACGTATGGGATAGAAGCAAATAAGAATACTTTCAAGGTCATAAAAGGATAGGGTTTGGCCAACTTGAGGTAGAAATCAATATGGAGGAGAAAGTTGAAGAATTAGCCAAGATATGTTTACTAGAAGAAAGGACGGAGGTGGACAAATAAGTTGTGAGCATGATTATCTTGAACAGTGATGCTAAACCAATAAAGATATCTGAACAGTTGATGATATACAATTATACAGAGAGGAGATTACTCTGCGTGTAATAAGGATTACAGAAAAGAATGACTACTTACATGGATAAAAATCAATATTAACATGGAATTAAATTATGTCTCTTTAGGTTTTGAATCAGAAAATCTTTTGAATGTCATAGCATATGGTTAAAATAGTGATATTTATGGTTATCACATATTGATTTTTTAAAAATAAAACTTTTAGAGAATTGACTAATCAATATTTTTCAACCTGAAGTTTCTGAATCTAGATGGTTCTACTAAATTAGTAATGGAATCTATGAATTATGTTTGACATTTATAAAAACCTTTGGGAAATCACACATACTCCTGTGTGATTATGTTGAAAGGACATTTAAAAATGTTTCTTTCCTTCGACTACAAATAAATCGATATTTTGCACTAACACTTTATCTTATGCTGATACAAAGCTCTGATTGGCTTCAGTATGATTAATAAAAAATGAGAAGAAGAAATAAATACTAATAAATTCAGTGTTCCTCGCAAGTTTCCTTGCTGTTGTCAATAAGCAGCACTTGATAGCTCCATAGTTTTAAAATCTCCAGGGCTTTGAAGAAAACTTGTGTGACATTGTAGGCCATGGTCCAATCCCTCTGGGAAGTGTGCATCTGTGGGGGCAGTGCCCTAGAAAAAGAGCCAAGCTTTGCTGGAATTACATCTATAGTCACTCTTTTATTTGTCGTGAGAACCTGCTAGACTTTTACACTGGTGAAATATATACTCTGGATACAACTATAAGCATTTTTCTGAAATATAATTTACACTTGATTTCCAATTTGTCATATTTGCATGGAACATAATATATCAGGGTAAAAGGTCAGCTATACCTATCTCCACCATCTATAATGTCTGTGTACCTGTGAGTTATCTGTAAAGAAAACCTGTGAGAGCAGGAGGGAACACCTGGGGAGGCTTTACGCAGCATGCATTTTTTGTTGTTGTTGTTGCTGTTCTCTGCTCTGTTTCCTGTATATACCTGTGGAGTCAATGTCCACCAGAACAGGTTGCTGACAAGGAAAGGAGCTTCAAACTGCAGCATGTTGTGATTCAGGCAGGGCCCACAAAGTTGACAGTCAGCTTTTAAGCCAAATGGCAGAAAGGAGAATCAGTGCAGCCATCTATGGAAAAGTCTTCAGGCCACGGTATTTTTTTTTTTTTCCCAGCAGTATTGTATGGTATGGTATTGTATTGTATTTAATTTAATTTGATTTGATTTGGTTTGATTTGATTTGATTCATTTAATTTAATTTAACAATTTAATTTAATTTAACAATTTAATTTATTTTACTTTATTATTTTACTTTATTTTTATTATGAGAAAATTCAGAAGATCTACTCTCAAATTTGAAGTGCACAATACGGTACTATTAACCAGAGGTGCAATGCTGTATAGCAGACCTCTAGAACTTGCTCATTTTGCATTACTGAAACTTTT
>NW_011888819.1:42112-47689 GCF_000151845.1 Pteropus vampyrus
TGTTAATTTTTCTTTATTTTAAAATGATAGGGTCATATGGCTGTAGAGGGGCTAATATGTTATTCTCACATGTATTTGACATGACATAGGCTAACGTTACAATCAATGACTTACCTTTTAAAAGCACATGCAATTTCATGTTTGTGTTCGTTGTCCTGAAATATTTTTAAAAGCATAGCATGCTACCTTTAGACAATGAAGTATTTTATTTGGACCAGAACATAAAGCAGTAATCCAAATGTAGCCTTATGAAGTAGTCAAAATGACTCCCTAGAATGACGCTTTGTAAAATTGTTTGTAAATGCTTCACGGCCCATAGCTTCAGAACACAAACAAATGTCACGAGCCTGTGGTTTCAGTCTAAGAGGCAGCCTGATAGTGCTTGTCCCATTACAAAGACCACGAGAAGATGGTGAGATCGCTTCCTTTCCGTTGATCTCTCAGAAAGAAATGTATAGAATATGTAAATGTGGTCCTTATGATTTCTAGCAATCAATAATAGTACCTGAAGGTCTAATTCTCCTTCCTTCAGAGCATGTTACACTAACACTCAACGTGGCTTACAAATATAAAGACTATAGTTATATATACTAATGATATCACAAGTCTTTATTTACTCATACAGAGTTGCCATATTTAGCAAACAGAAAAAATACAGATACTCAGTTAAATTTAAACTTTAGATAAACAGCAAATGATATTTTAATGTAAGTATTTCCCCAATCCTGCATGGGGTATACTTATACTAAGAAAAGATTATTCATTGCTATCTGAAATTCAAATTAAGTGTCCACATATTTTGTCTGGTAATCCTCATCTATCAAAGGATGCTTCTGAAACTCAGGCAACTACTTACATCCAGATAGGGTTTTAGAGACAATTTTCTGTTAGATAGTTTGTAGCAGTCAAAGAGAAAATCTGTCTACTCTAAACATGATAATGGTTACATAGAGAAACTATATAAAGAGAATAGAAAAAGAGAGAAATTCCCATATTCTGTCTTTTTTTTCAGTGTGAAATCACCTTTTTTTGGAGGGGGCGGGAATTAAGTTTCAGGCCACCTGTTCTATATTTTATTTGTTTATAAAAGAATATTCCTTATAAGAGAGAAAAAAAAGCCTGTGAGCCATGTTGATTTTCTCTGCCTCTGCCACTCTGCCACTATTCTAATTGGTATCAATTGCTTGGGTTGACAGGTGAAAACTTTTATAAGAAATACAATACAGATTGTGTACTCTTAAGGGGTTGATTGCCCTTTTATATCAAGTGGTTAAAGTATTTATGGAAATGAGTGGTCTCACAAACAGATATAAATGAGAAAGCCCCCGGATCTATTGGATGGAAAGTTGTGTTATTTTGTAGGAGGAAGCAGTGTGCAGTAGGTGAAAAGGTATTGAGAGTAGGTTCAAGGATTCCATTTTTGTGTGACATACATGTAAGGTAAGAGCGAAGGGACAAAGCTAAAAGACTACTTGAGAAAATTCTCCCTCTGGGGTCCTGGAGAAATAATATTTACCTAATTTAGGAGATAGGGGTGGGCGAGTATGAGTTTACATATTCCGGTCTAGAGAGATGTCACTGACAATTTATAAATCATAGATGTGAAAACTAGAAATGACGTAAAGGTCTTTTGAAATATGAGG
This sequence comes from Pteropus vampyrus, assembly GCF_000151845.1. Taxonomy (NCBI): domain Eukaryota; kingdom Metazoa; phylum Chordata; class Mammalia; order Chiroptera; family Pteropodidae; genus Pteropus; species Pteropus vampyrus. Next base: position 43,756 of record NW_011888819.1, read on the forward strand.
AGATAGAAATAAAATGAAGCCACACTAAAGAATTGTAAATATTGAAAATGCATTGAAACTGAAGAAAGCTAATTGAAAAAAAAAAGAGAAGGAAGCGATAAGGAACCATGAGTGTGTGAGGACTTCACACTGAAGACTGAAAATCTGACGTTATTTTAAAAATAAATTAACTTTAAGTCAACCGAGAGGAAATAATGAAGACTCAAATGGCAGACTATTGGTTTAGGAGATATACCAAGCAATTTAACGTAGATCAAACTTGAGTACAAGATGTCACTAGAGGTTAGTGAAGAGAAAGGCAGTGTGTTCTTTTGCATCATGACATTTTGGTGTGTATCTTTGGAAGTCACTGGGAACATGCCTATGGAATATGCAAGTTATTTCTGAAAGGCTATGATCTATTTGAAGGAACTGAAGTCAGAGGGCTTCTTATGACATAAAATAAAATAGCAATGATTCTTTTTTTAATGTAAATTTTTTGTGGGAACAAGAAAGCAAAGTGTGATATGTGCTCTGTAGACTTTTGATTATATAGAAAGTTTCCAAGGCTGTACATGATGCTGAGATTCAAGAAACTTTCTTTTTCTGACCTGGCTGACTACTCATCTCCTAATGCCACCTAGTTCAATTACTACAGAACTGTGTGTGGAAGATGGGGCTGTGGCTTCTGCTTTGGTTGTGGCTGTGGCTGTGTGTATGGTTCCCACTACAATAATAACGATTATTATGGTTATTCTGGTTAATGACTATATTGTTACAGATGATTCTATGATTCTTGCTTCTAAAGCATCACCATTTAGCATCCTTTATCTCTTATTTAATTCCTTGAAGATCCACTCTGTTTTAAATACCCTTAACCCTGATAGCCCTTCGCTCAAGAAAAGATGACTCATTACCTGATGAAAACCTTATTTGTCTTCAAAATTCCTCTTAGTCCTGGACATCATGTGGCATCACCTAGAGACTGAAAATATGACTGATTATTTTGAAATTTGGAAAATATGAAAATTCTGTGTGTGTGAGTCACACACTTATTAAGTTGCACATAGTTTGTGATCTAGCAGTTCTGCTCCCAGGTATTTATTTAAACTAAGTTAAAATATGTTTAAAAAATCTTTTATATTTCTGCTTTCTTATAAGAAAAATGAAACCACCAAAATCAACTACTGTCAATAGGAAAATAAATAAACTGTGACAACTTCATACAATGATATTCTACTTAACAATCAAAAGGAATCTCAAAAAATATATACATAGGGAATGAAAGAAACCATTGAAACCCATATTGTAAAATTCCATTTATATAAAACTCTAGAAAGGCAAAGATGATATATGGGAATAGATATCAGAACAATAGTGATCTTTGTGGAAGAAGTAGAATTTTCCAAAAAGGGTCATAGAAATATTTTATATTTTAATTGGTGTTATACATAATTATACATTGTCAAAACTTATGAAGATGTACATTTGAGGTGTAGGCATTTTAATGTAGGTAATTTTGCCTCAAAAATTTAAAAAACATTTACAAATGTACTCAACTATCTAAAATTAGCACCAAATTTTCCCTGTATCTGTATATAAATAATCTTTCACTTAAAACACTCATGAACTTTCTCATTCAATTGGGCTCCTGTTCTGAGAAGGCCACCCAAGGGGACATCGAGTGGTATAAGTCTTGGTCACTTGGAGGCTATGACAGTTGGTCCCAAGGCTGGAAGAGAAAGCAGGCAGAAAGATTAATGATAAAAATTACTCGCCAAACACAAGCACACTGACAAGGAAATAAAAGCCAATAATTCTATATTAAGAGATAAAAGAGTTAACCAATATTTATGTTCAAAAAGAGTCAGTGAGATTCCTGATTTTTTCTTTCGTAGGTGCAAGGAATGTGAAATGTTTGGAAATTAGGGAAAATATGAGATCCCTAAGGTTCGGATTTGGGCATAACGGCGTGGAGGTGTTGTTCTTGAGGAGGTGAGAAACGCATTCTTATACAACTATTTTACCTGCAGTTGTTTCTCCAATATTCTCATAGCCCTGCCATTTTTTTCAGGCTTCTGGTCAATGCGAACTCCTTAAAAGCCTTGCTAAACATCTTGCTTAAAATGATCCTCGTTTCTCACCCTGTTCCTTTATCCCCTCCTCATTTCCCTCCCTCCCTCCCTCTCTACTCCTTTTGTCAGGCTCTTTCTCTGTCTGTCTCTCTCACTTTCTCAATATATTATTCGAAAAAAGGGCTGTTTCAAGAGCACAGACTGTGGAGTCAACTTCCCCTCAGATTGCAACTCCATCCACTATGTGATCTGGCACAAATTATTTATTCTCTTCCTGACTCAGTTTCCATATCTGTAAATTAGAGCTTTCCTCCCTCTTAGGGTTGTTTTGAGGACTAAATTAGATAATCTACTTAAAGTGCCTCAAATGGTTGCATTTAGTAAATATTAGCTATGATAATCATTATTTACTATTAATTCTGGCTACATTTGCAACCACTATAGTCAAGAGTAAGGGTTTAGGAATTTGTAATATAAGAGTAATTCAACGAAGCAATAAACAAAGCCAAATATTTTCTTAACGATGATTTATTGCTTTTTCCTATTTTGTGTTAACATTCTAGATTTAAAAATGAAAATCCTTTGATAAACTGAGACACAGAGTATTTGTGTGGGGTAATCAGCAATTCTCCTGAGTGGGGAAAAGGTAGTCATGTTGTTTTTTTCTTTGCTAAAGAGCACAGGTTTGGGGTCCACACAGACTCACATTAGGTCCCAATGTTCTCATTTACTAGCTGTGCAAACATCAGAAGTCTTCTTAATCTCAGTAAGCCTGTTTCCATTTTCCATAAAATAAAAGTATTATATAAACACTGACCCCTGAGGATTGTTGTCACAGCTAAGATATTATAACTGAACATAGTACAAAGCTCAACGTGTAGCAGGTATACAATAACGAACGATGTTTTGTGGTTGGCAAAATGACTCCTTTTGTATGTTGTTTTGCATCACGTTTAAGGTAATCTTCAGTCTTTGCAATTTTTGAGAGGTAGCAACCTCCAATTTATGTTATCGGATTGTGTTATTGTTACTATTGCCTTGTCTCGTGCTTTTGTTGGAATTCATGGAATGCAATCTGAACTCTAGGCCTTTCCTCCATCATCATGCTAAATATCCAGATACTTAGAAGCATCTACAGAGTGATGAGATTTTAAATTTTAAAACTTAGAAATTATTTAGAGCTACTTTGGTTTTCTTTTTCACAAAATAAAACACAAAGAAATAATATGAATATTCATTTCACTTAAAAGTATAGCATCATCTTATGTTACATACGTACTACATCTCAACTTATAGGCATCAGGAAGTCCTTTGGCCTCTCCTGAATTCCATTTTAGAACTTCATACTTGAGAAAATAATAACTTCAGAATTTCAACAATAAAGCAGAGTATGACCTCCTGAGGAATGTTGTTATATTGCTTGAGTGATTGTTTTCTCATAATTACCGAATGTGTTGTGTATTTTGCCATACTGTTTTCCAATTAAAATGCAACATAATGGTAAAGTGCCTCTGGGAAAATGAATTCTATAGAAATGAAACAATTGGTTACTATTTGAGATTATGCACTAATGAAGATCAAAAAAACGCTCCTTTGAAACTCTAACCGTGACAATTAATTTTCACTTTCGCCATAGAAACAGTAGAGAGGTTCTTGCATTCCATTGTAGGTGGAATCCATGTAAGGGTATCTGTTCCACCTGGTCTTTTATTTGATTTTCATGTTCACTAGCAACTATTAAAATATAAAATAAAATTTTGGTCTGTAGATCTACCATCTGTAAATTAGAACATTTACTCTTTGACAACAAACAACAGCAATAATAAAAACTTCAGTTTTAAACAGAAAATATAACATTAATAGCTTATAAATGGTAACCA
>NW_011888819.1:48569-57929 GCF_000151845.1 Pteropus vampyrus
CACCTGGTCTTTTATTTGATTTTCATGTTCACTAGCAACTATTAAAATATAAAATAAAATTTTGGTCTGTAGATCTACCATCTGTAAATTAGAACATTTACTCTTCGGCAACAAACAACAGCAATAATAAAAACTTCAATTTTAAACAGAAAACATAACATTAATAGCTTATAAATGGTAACCAATTTACTAGTTTCTAGTTTCTCTTTCATCCATACTGCAGCTTCAGACACACAGCAGCGAAAACACCACAATAAAATCTTTTCGTTATTAATGAATCATACATATTGCACTTCTCAGGTAGGAAGCAGTATTTAACACATCATTTTCTATTGCAGTTTATGAATATTTTTTCCAATTGTATACCAAGACTAACTAAAACAAAACCATACAAAACATGTATGGTTTAGGTTATTTCCTATTAAACAATTTAATCCCACCCCTTCCATTTTCTGTTAAAGCTGTACATTCTTTTTTCCAAGTTTCATACTAAGAAACAATACAAAACATAAATAGTTTAGGTTATCATATGTTAATCTACAGTTCATGGTATTTCTACATTAAATATTACAATAAACTCTGTGACCTCTTGGTTACGAATGTTCTTTCGATGAGGTACTGGGGAAAACATTCTGGAACCACGGTAAATAAGAATAATGGTAAATAGGATGAGACATTTCCATTCGCCATTATCTTCATTTTCCTCCTCCTCGAGTTTTTATTTTAAAGGAAAGAGCGCCTGTCTGTCTTTTTCTAAAATATACTTCCTAGTTAGATGCTTCATCAGAGGAAACATCGCATAGGCAGCACAGGGACATGTATTATGAATTTTTCTCCCTAATACACCTTAGTGGGATCCGGTTTCTTCTTTCCCTGCTATATAAGTGACCTACGACTTCCTAGCACTTCGTACCCATTGTCACCTTGCTAGGACAGACAGCCTGTTCCAGGCTCTCCAGGATTAGAAATATGAGTTTTGACCCTCTCTTCAGCTAGGGGGCAGTAAAAGTCACCCCCAAGTACAGATAGAAGACCACCTAAAACCAGGTCTCCTTAAGTACACTAAATATGAATGAAAATCAAACAACCAAAGCAAACAAACAACTGAAATTAACCCTATATTCTTTCTGAGGTCCGAGTGACTTAGTTTAAAACCATTTTTTCCCCAAAGAATTTGTTGCTTGAAGTACAACCGCATAGAGATGCTAATTCAAACATTCTTATCCTTTCTTAAGAGCTAAGGCACTCCACAGCAGAAGTGATCTAATGACAAGCTGGCTTATGAGAACTTGGCAGAAAAGTAATTTAAAAGATATATGATAGTAGTCTTCAAATTCTCAAAAGACATTAACAAAAATAAACACATTTCAGAAGATGGCCTTGAATGTCATTTCCCCACAGCTTTCATCTTTATACAAGTCAGCGTAAATATGATAACTTGGATTATTCTGCCCAGGGCTGATCAGCTGGTTAGTGGTAGAGACATGAGGAAAAGCTATATTTTTTCTTTGCTAGTCAGGTGGGAGATTTCAGCTTCATAAAATTGCAATTAAATTAACTGGTACAAACATATGCTAAACGTTTGCACTACGTACTAGGGAAAAGAATGTGTGCAAGGCATGATACTGGTTATCCGAGAAGGCACAGTATGGTGGCAGAAGTGGATCCTGAACCCACTACTCTAATGGCAGGAGGAAACGCTAAAACCTAGAGCATTCCTCAAGGTAGGCAAACGTTCAGAAGATCATGTAGGTGTCCGGGGTCAAAGTCGTACTTGTAATAAACTATTTAATTACCTGAAAAGTTTCCTCTGCATTCTCCCTAGGAAACCTTGCAGGGCTAATTGAAGATTCAAGTGCATGGGGTCCTGGCCATCTCTAGCTTTCATTATACTTACTATTATAGATCTTTAAATAATTCTAGTGAGTCCCACCCATCAGTAAAATCTATACTCTGATTTGTTTCCTGAGAGTAATTGCACATGAATTATTATCTTCTGTATATTCTTCCTTTTGTATCTTGTTTCACACACAAAATACATCTATGTGAAGGCTGTCTAGGGCCATGATAACTGAAAGGGCTTCTGGGAGAACCCAACCAAAAGGATAAAATGCAAACTGCTCTCTGAAATTTTATGTCATGTGCTTTAATAGGTATGAATTAGGCTTTCTAACAACTAAGGCTTGCAATAAATAGAATTTTAATATTTATTTTATGTCAAGTAAAGTCTGAGACCAAATTCTCCCTTAATAAGCTAACAGGAAATTCTGTCCATGAATTTGTTATGGTTTACTTCTGTTGTTGGTGATCACGAACAACATCCTCTTTGTGCAAGTCTTTCACAGGGCTTTGAAATCCATCTGCTAAATTCTCTAGGCCAAGTATGGAGTGGGGGAATCTTTGCTGGAGCTGGGAATTCACCATAATTCTTCCGTCTTCTATGAGGCCTTGCCAACTTTTTGGGTTGGTACCCAGGTTTTTGGAGTGGTACCCAGGTTTCTGTTGCTAAAGGTACCCACAGACTTCCCTCCTCTTTTCTTTCAAGGGCATAAGGTGAGATGGCTCTCTGTTTTTCTTTTACTCTTTCTTCCTCAATGATATTAAAGCCCTTTACTCTCTCTCTCTTTCTAAGACACTTAGATTTAACAACAAAACAGAGTCTTTATTTCACGCTTCATCTAAATTTTCTCCTACATGACTATCTGTAGTCTAATGAGGAAGAGATATAATAGAGAAAGATGAATGAAAACAAATTTCTAATATCTTTTCTTGTCCTGAACCCTTCCTCTGCCACTGCACAGTGCTCTCCCTGCCTGGGTGTTGTGGGTCATCTGCACAAAAAGTGTCTCAAACAATGGTGGTAAGAGTCAACAATCTGGCTGCCTGGCTAGAGAGAATCAATTCGCCAGTGTGGAGACTGGTTAATTAGAAGAAGCTTCACACTTCTCCAGGGAGGCTCAGCCAGATGGCTCCACACATGCTGGATGATGGACTTGACTGGCTTTTCTCAGCCTCTCTGTCCATCTTCCACTGTCTGCCCTCTCGATACAGTGCAGGTCACATCTGAGCCCAGGACACCAACTGTCCATTGTGTCAAATACCTTTTAACAAAGTAAATGGAGGAATCAAACATCAGAGGGGCAATATTATCTTTGCAGATATTTATTGCCCTGCTTTCTTCATCTGAAGAAAGCTTCCCCATCAATTTTATTTTGTGGTATAAATGTACCCTGTTTTTCGCCTTTCTGCTTCCACGTTACTCTTTCCACAGGCCTATTATACCTAATCTCCTCATATTCTTTCTCTTCTTTTCTTTCTTCTTCTTTTCCCTCCTCTAACTTCCCTTCCCCTCTCTTTTTTTTTTTTCTGTTATGTTCATGTCTATTTCCTTTACAACATGATTCACTTCTTATGGACACGGGGTCGAGGACGTAGTAATGAATGGTTATATTTGTTAAGTGGGTGAGTGAATAAATGAATGAATGGGCAAAATAAATAACCTTGGCTATACTGTTGAACTATACTCTTTGGTTGATATTTATCGCAGTCAGAAGTTTTACTACTTTAATCTGATAAACTGTTCATTCCACATAACCAAACTGTTATACCTTTACCCACTTGGGCAGCTCTTGTTTATCTCCTGGGAGCCATTCAGTGCAGCAGGTAAAAGAATCAGAATCTGACGGGACCAAGATCTCTTTTCTTGTCTTTGTCATTCCTTCAGCTCAATAAGATCGAAAGTCTTTAGTTAGCTAAAATTATCCATACACTCTACATGAAACAAACGATTTGGACAAAGATATGTAAAATACCTGAAGAAGGGTGAATGGGAGAGCAAAGAGAGACTCCAATGAGCTCCCATGGAAATAGGAGCCATTAAAGTTGGAGAGAGAGGCATTAGTCAGTTTCAGAAGCTAGTGAGTATGTGTAAAAATGACATTCATGAGGCAAAAGCATGAGCAGACATTTCAAAATTTAAAAAGAAATACGTTGGTAAGTTTTATAACTAATTTATTCAACTTTCCTTATGAAATTGCTGTGTAACAAAATCACTCTAACAAAGACCTAAGGATTTTTTAAAGGCTGGATGATTGAAAGGAGAATTTGTTTCACATGAAACATCCCTTAACTTTTACTTTTACATTCTAAGTTGTAGTTAAGAATAACGTCAGGAAAGGCATACAAATATTATAATTAATTTCCTTCGCGCACAATTAAGGAGGTGGAAGCACTGGCGGATGAAGGGAGGGTTTTTCCATGCTTCATTATCATTATTTTCAACTAATATGAATTAAGCCACCTCCTGTGCTGATGGGTAGAACTTAATGCTCAACAGTAAAATGGAACAGATGTCGCCCTTGACCCTGCGAATCTCAGGAGTGAAACATATGGTATTGTTTCATATATGTCCAGAATAAGAGGCAATTAAACGTGTAAAGCAATACTTAATATCTGTAATTATTCAGCAGAAAATGTCTGTTATGATCAGTTATTTACTATTCAAACAAAGCAACAATGTATTTCCTTGTACATATTATTGCCTGGCACCTGTAAAATAGAAATTCTCAGCTTTCCCTCCAAAAGTTTTGTAGTATTCCAAATTCTCACCAGCAATGTGTGAAAGTGCCAATCCTGGGAAACCTTCTTGGTGCAGCCAACAGAGGCGTGCTAGCAAATGCTATGGATGCTATTTTTGGTGTTATGTAGTCATCGAAAACAAAGAATTACAGCCCTTGATATAGGAAAGATGTTAATGTCACATGTCACATAAAACAAGAGATTGCTAACTGAAGAAAGCAAGCCTGTGTGTATAACCTTTATGGACCTTCAATTTAAGTGATCCAGTATCTAGAAGAGTCCAAGAATCATAGTCGAAACAACCAAAGCAAAACATAAATGACAAAATCAGCTGTTTCTCCCCCAAAATGTTACAAAGGGAGTCAAATTCATAGCTCATAGAGACAATCCTTAATAAGGCTGTGGGTTGTCATTTGTTTAAACCCCCTAAGAATCTTCACCACCCCTACGCTGCTCCTCCTCCTCTCATCGTTCCAGCTCTCGTTTGAATGGAGCGACTGCTCTTTTCTGTGAGTTCTTCCTCTCCACCTACAGTCTCACTGCTCTGATCAATCTGTTTCCATCCTTCAATTCAGCTTCATAGACTTTCCCCCAAAGGTGGTTAATAAAGTAGAAGTCAATCAAGGCTATGTATGTTATATATATCCTTAAAATCGTGTTTCATATATATATGAAATCTTAGTATTAAACAGTTGATAGTATTAAACAGTTTATAAAGGATTTTTCATCTTAAATCTTAAGGCAGGAGAGTTCTACAGTGAAAAACAACCGTTGCTTTGCTAGAAGGCAAAAAAACTGGAAGACCATGCAGGGTCACCATTCTGCCATTGTTTTTGTCTCCACACATTTTCTGTATGTCAGAAAGTAATTAGAATATATATTTTTTTATTCTGTGGCATTATCCCAAAATATTCTCATCAGACACTTTGCTGCCTGAGACAAATATAATTATGCTCTCATTGTTCTTTTTACTATAAAGGGACTATCTCTACCAGGACAAGGAAGTGCTGCTTACGATGCCTCCAAGCGGGCGAACCTGCCGTCAGTGTTCAAATCCATACAGCTGTGTTTGCAGAGCAAATCACCCAGTCTGATGATCCTCAAGCTGGGAGGAGAGTAGAAAATAAATCAAACATCTGCAAAATTCTGAGAGAAACATATGCACTTTGAGTAGAAAAAAGTCTAGCTCTTTTACTTAGAACTACCTTAAAGAAGCAAATTATAAACTCCACAGCAAATGAGATATTATCTTCTGTTCGGACACCACTGTAGAATGGATTAGTGGAATGATTGATGGGCTGTGACTCAGAAGAGTCTCTTGAACGGCTTGCAGTTAGCTTTTCGCCCCTCTCAAAGCGTCTCCTGTTCCATTGATCTATGATATCTTCTTGTGAAATCTAAGATCAGTTTGCCACTGCCAGCCTACTTGACCTATCACCAGCATTTACTAGTTTATTATTTCTTTCTCTTCGAATGTCTTTTTTCCCCTTGACTTCTAAGTCTTCATAGTCTTTTGTCTCGCTCCCCTTTTCCTGGTAAATCTGTCTCCTTTCTCATACCTTTGCTTTTCCCTGACATCATAATATTACGATGCCCTTGTCTCGGTCCTTGGATATCTTGGCTCCCTCATCTTTATCTGTTTCTCTATCGTGTGCAGAGCCCATTTGGTTTTACAGCTTTTAGAATCATCTATAAAATCTCGATGACTTACAAATTTATTTCCCTAGCTTATCTCTTTTTTTCTGATTCGTGTAGCCAGTTGCCTCCTTGAAATTGTCACATTATTTCTAATCAACACCTCACATTTATCCTGTCTAAACTTGAACTCTTAATCTCCTCTCCCCAAAATCTGATGCCTTCACCATTTCAGGTAAAGGCGACTCCATCCTTCCAGTTGTGAGGAGTCAAAACCTAGGTGTCACCTTTGATTCCCCCTTTTGCTCTCCATAGCCAACTCCTCGGAAAAAATATCTTGGCTTTAACTTCAGAATATATCTAGAATTCTCACCTCCGTGGTCTTAGCCACCATCATCACTCACTTAAGTTACTGGAAAGTGCCTCAGAGTTCCCTCTGCATCTCCTCTAGCCCTCTACAGGGCAGTTTTAAAATAGCAGTGAAAGTGATCTTTTAAAATATGTCTGTACACATGTCTGGTCAAAATTCTGAAAGTCTCCTACTGTACTCAAAGTGAAAGTCCTTAAGGCCATGTGGGTTCTGGCCATTTTTTTTTTTTTTTTTTACCTTTGCTAAGCTCTCTTCCTGTTCTTTCCATCACTTTCTCCTCTCTAGCCACACTGGCCTCCTTGCTGTTTGATCCAAGGATAGTACAGGGCACCTGCTTCTTTAAGACTTGGCTCAGCTTAGAAACTCTTTCTGCATATATCAATGTGGTTTACTTCCTTGTCGCCTTTCCTTTACTCAGTGAAGCTTATCCAAAGAGTACTTTAAACAACTTCTCCCTCTATACCCCAATTCTGGGAACCACTTGCCCCCTTACCATATTTTCCTTTTTCCCATATCACGGATCACCACCTAGCCTACTATATCACTTATTTGTCACTTCGTAGACTTTCTGTCTTTGCTGCAGTGGTAGGCTAAACAATGGCGCCCAAAGATGTCAGGTTCTATAACCTGGAACCTGTAAATATTTCCTGATTTGGAGAAAGGGTCTGCACAGATGTGATTAAGTTAAAGATCTTAGATTATCCTTAAAAGGAGATTATCTGTGTGGGCTCTAAATGCAATCATGTGTCCTTGTAAGAGAAAAACAGATGGGGATTTGAAAGACAGAAAAGGAGAAGGCAATGTGATTAGGGAGGCAGAGATTGGAGTGATGAGGGCACAAGCCAGGGGATGCCTACAGCTACCAGAAGCTGGAAAATGCAAGGAAAGAGTCTCCCCTACAGCTTCTCAAGAGAATAAAACCTTACAGACCCCTTAATTTCTGTTCTTTGATACTGACTTTAGAATTCTGGCCTTCAGAAATACAAGAAAATAAACTCGTTCTTTTAAGCCTTGAAGCTGGTGGTAATTGTTACAACAGCTATAGGAAACTAATCTGACTATTATAGTATAAACTCCACGAAGGCGTGGATCTTTGTATTTGGTTCACTAACATATCTCAAATGCCTAGAACAATGGTTGGAAGATAGTAGGTGTCTGGCAAATATTTGCTGAAAAAAGAAATAATATCCATTTTCCTCTTCATATACTTAGGCCAATCTTGCCTGCTTTTAAGAGGTGTTTTAAAACTCTATGAATCTGTGTTCTTGCTATTCATATAATATTCTTTGACATTTTCTATTCAGTAGCAAATTTCAGCGAAAGCTTTTCTACTTGTACTCAAGAATGCTTTGATAATTTTCAAGCTTGTGATATTTGTTACCACCATATATCTGATCTGTAAGGTTAAAAATCTGTTTTTATCTTTTCTGAAACCAGAATACAGCGTTCATCAGAAGGATAGTACTTTCTGGGTTATGAATTTATGGGCTTAATGGCCAGGAAATACATGGGAAATTCATTAAAAAATAAATTCAAATTAAATTTTAAAAAGTGAAAATCAAATTTGAAGAAAAAGAAAAAAAACCCAAAAGAAAACCAAAAAACTTCCCAAAAATTTCAAACAATAATAATTATTGCTTTGCCTTTGTCTTTAGCTTGGAAACCTCTGTAAACTTTGTGTATAAAGTCTTCTCAGGAAGCTTCAAAGTCACTCTTTACCTTTTCTTTATTAAGAAACTTGATGCTTATGACAAAGTAAATGTTCCATTTAGTTTTTCAGGTTTTCTACTTATGTCTCTATTTCCTCCTATAGGCCCCTATTTCTAGTGCTTAAGTAGAAGCAAAAATGAAGTTTTCAACCACGTGATCTGGAAAATCCCATGATTATTGCCTTTAAATAGTTTTTCTGCTAGGCTGTAATATTTTTACATTTGAGCTCACTCTAAAGTAATTCTTGCATTTGCACTGAATATACTTTCCCCTCCAAGCCTCTTGCTCTGGGATTTAAACACTAAACTAATTGTGTTATAGACCGATTTAGATATACAGATTTTATTTTGAGCAGCTTGGTGATACCAAACCAAGTTATACACTTTACTGTGTTTTAAGTGTAAAGGGAAAAACAATCTGCTTTCGATAAAACGATCCAATATTCTCTTCACTTTATCATAGCACTTTCAATTTTTGTATGATAATTATATAGATAAATAATTTATGCATACATTTATATAATTTATGCATCATTTATATGTATATATATACATATAATTATTTTTAAATTATGTGTGTAATTAAAAAATAATGGGCTGGAACACCCTTGATTCTATTCTTAATTCTATTCCACTTTCATACATTCCTACTTATTTTGTCTTCATTTACACCTTCATCATATTTCTTCTGGCTTATGTCCTCAGGCTTGCCCCTTCCTGCCCCTAGGCCATTTTGCCTCTTGCATGGTTCCTCTCCAGTCTGTCCTCTACATGGTGCCAGAATGATCTTTTTGAAGAATAAAAAATTATATCTCTCTACTGGTTAACTCCTGTATATCTATGGAAATACGCTCAAATTGTTAATTTACCACAAAAATGCGCTTAATCACGTAGGTATTACTATCATTCCTTTCTATAAACCATCTACCATTCCTACTCACGCATCCTTCATACCAGCCAGACATACCTACCTGTGGATTTTCTGGAATGCTTTATGCAGCTGAAGCCTCCATGCTTTGCCCAGGCGGTTCCCTTTCCAGGCGAGGTGTTCAGCATCCCCTTTCTGAT
>NW_011888819.1:58964-64749 GCF_000151845.1 Pteropus vampyrus
AAGCCTTATTGTGTTAGTGCGGTACACAAGCAGTGTGACATGTTACACTAAACTTTAGTGCCTTAAACAATGATAAATATTTGTTATTTCACACACTAGTTTTTGTAGGTCATGCTTTTAGAAGGGGATTAGTTGGCCACATGGACCTTCCATAGGCTTACGTGAGTGAACCCGTGACAGTACTGCTGGCCTTTCCCAGAACAAAGCATCTAAGATTGAGCAAGGAGAGAACGACAATGTCTTTTGTGACCTAGACTCAAAAGTCACATTCCATCTTTTTCTCAGTGTCTTATTGGTTATATAAGGTCGTAATAAAAGTCAGCTCTATTCAGTGTGGCAGGGGACTATACAGGGATATGCATACCAGGAGGCGAGCATCATTGGGGGTCATTTTGGTGCTTGACAGCCCCTTTCTGTTCTTTGAGAAAAGCCCATCCAAAGAAGAGCCCTGTAGCTTACTTATTATTTTCTTTATGGTAAATTTGCCTTTGCAAACATCACATCCACACCACAGGCTTTCTTATTCTTTCATAAAAAGTTTGAAGATAATCTTACCATTCATGTGACCTTTATGTCCTCTTCTTTTGTAGCCCTTCACTAAGACTCCAATTGTGACCATGCTCAGGATTCAGCATATATTGTGTAGTTTAGCAGTAAATTTATGCTTACATAGATATATATAGCTGATGATGTGATGTCCTCATGTTAGTTTGTATTTAAATAAAATGAAAAGAACTCCATGAGTTTATGCACAGAGCCCCATGTGTCTTAGATGTGAGAAGCATCTGGCTGTGACCCTATTATCTCTTATTAGCCGAAGTGAATTCCTTTGTTATTATTGATTAGGCAGATATACCACCTTTATGTTGTCATGTAATGGTGTTTTACAAGTAACCACAAATATATATGACAAAGAATCATATATACTTTTGAATCACTGGGGTCATCTATGGGTTGGCTAGGTGACTCGTGATTTTGACTGGGTTTGATCACATGTCTAGGGGTTGGAAATTCTGTTGGCTGATCTAGATTGGCCTTATTTGGACTGACTCAAGTCCAAATTGTCTCTCATCCTCCAACAGACTAGCATAGCTGTGTGCTCTCCATAATGGCAGAAGAAAAAGAGAGCAAGGAGAAAGACACATGAGTTTTGTGACTTTGGCTTATAACTTGCACATTATCCCTCTACCACATTTTACCGGCCAAAGTGAATATTGTTGAGTCACTAGTCAAAGTTGAGGTTATGCTAAAAAACTTGATGGAAATGTCATAAACACAGAGGTAAGAGATGGACTGGAATCATTCTGCAATTAGCTGCAGTAACTTTCTCTTTCTTCATGATTGCATGAGTACCACTCTTGAACCTATGTGTTCTCTCAAATAGAAAAGTTTTCAGATAAAGACAGGCATTTCTTAGTCAGTTATGTATTATGTGGATTGCTACCAATTATGTTGGGGTATGTTGCTTTTGATTTTTAAAAATTATTTAACTGTTTTTCTACTTAGAGATTAGAAAGTGAGTATATGTAGCAATCCATATGTAAAACCAGGATAATGAAAAACGAAACCCATGGCAATGTAAAAAAAGAAAAATGTGCAACTTCATTTTTGTCTTCTCATGTTTTTTCAAGATATATATAGAATGAGTAAATTTCCTCTGCCCTTAGATGAAAATTCTTTCAGATAAAATTTCCTATCAGAAAAAAAATATGTTTATTGCAAAATGTTTTAAATCATTGATTAAATGTTAAATTCAAGGTCTTGATTTCAAGTGGGTCCAAAATATTAATAAAAAATATAAGAGCATAGGAAAGGCTATACCTGAATTCTACTATCTTCAAACCTTTTTTTACTCCATGGACTTAAATTTTTCTAACAGTGAATTCATGGGCTTTTGGAGATGACCACTGTAGGAGAAAGTTCTCTCGAAATTCTTTGTCTTAGGGGAAAAAACATTTCATGGTGATGACTTGTGATTCCTTTCTCAGCCTTCAGGAATCTAAAATTCACCGACAGCTTCTTGCTGTGCTTTCCCAAGACCCAATTAGACAGATCATCCAATGGAGGCTCTCTTCCATGTGTCTTTTATTTGGTGTATGTAGAACGTGTACCGTTTTTTTTTTAAAAACAAATTCTAAGGGTGCAGGCAGATTCCAAAACATTTACATCCAAATTGCTGCCCCAGGATGCTTTTGCTTTATTTATGAGTTATCAGAACGAGCTCAATCTCCCACCTGCAGAAAAAAGTACTCGAGCTTTCCCAGTTCTCCCCTGAAAGCCCTCCTCACCAAGTTTGAGTAAAGGAGAAAAAAATCCCTTTCCCATTGTGAATTAGCAGTGAAAACTCCCAGCATGTCAACAGAAATTTCTAGGAAATTAGTCTACAATTGTTTCTTTTCCTCTCTCTTCTCAACTCATCTATATTCTAAGCGTGTGATGGAATCCACAAATTCTGGATTTGGGTTTCAGTGATAATCTTTGAAAAATCTAAAAGTTGGCCTAGCATCTTTTAAAAAAAATTTTATTTTATTATTAGTTTCAAGTATACAGTACATTGGTTAGACATTTATATAGTTTATAAAACAATCCCCCTGATTGCTCTTTCTCTCCTCTGGCTCTACACATAGTCATTACATTAATGCTAACTATATTCCCTATGATGTGTTCCCCATCCCAGCAACAATCTATCAACTACTAATTTATACTTTTTTAACCTTTCACCCCTTCCACCCAATCCCCCAACCCCCCTCCCCTCTGGCCATCACCAGATTGTCCTCAATATTTGTATCTGTTTTTGATTAGTTTGTTCTTTTTGTTCCTTAGAGTCTGCATATAAGTGAAATCATATGGTATTTATCTTTCTCTGACTTATTTCACTCAGCATAATAACCTCTAGGTCCATCCATGTCATTGTGAATGATAGGATTTCATTTATTTTTACTAGCTGAGTAATATTCCATTGTATATATGAACCATAACTTTTTTATCCAATCATCTGTTGATGGGCATTTAGGTTGCTTCCACTTCTTGGCTATTGTAACTTGTGCTACCATTAACATAGGGGTGCATAGATCTGTATGAGTTATTGTTTTGCTTTTCTTTGGATAAATACACAGAAGTACAATTGCTGGGTCAAAAGGTGTATCCATTTTCAATTTTTTGAGAAACCTCCAGACTGTTTTCCAGAGTGGCTGTACCAATTTGCAACTTCACCAATAGGGTACAAGGGTACTCTTTTCTCCACATCCTTGCCAGCACTTGTTTGTTGATTTATTGATGATGATCTTTCTGACAGGTGTGAGATGATATATCTCATTGTGGTTTTAATTTGCATTTCTATGATGATTAGTGACCTTGAGCATCTTTTTATAAGTCTATTGGCCATCTGTATTTCCTCTTTGGAGAAATATCTGTTCAGGTCTTCTGCCCATTTTTTAATTGGATTGTTTGTTGTTTTGTTGTTAAATTTTATGAGTTCTTTATATATTTTGGCCTACCATCTTAATGTCTATTTCATTTTTATGATTTAGCGCAAAATTGAATTTTTATATCTTTTTATGTGTGCAAATTCCCACTTGGCTCTAGACTGTTTTTAGGCACGTTTGGTTGAAAAATGGCTTGTTCTTCTCATTCCCATTTCAATTGGGAGACATTTTGAGTAAGTGATGCACTACCATTGGTTGCCCCAGTAGGTAACTTTCAAGTGATCATAGAAATATATCTCAAGAAAGCAGGTGAGGAAATTAGCAATCGATGGCTCATTGTGCTTCCCATTCCTTTCTCCAGCATCTTCTCATTTTCTTATAAACATTAATTTGCTTCTATATTCCTAGTTCTAGGACCATAATACACTATTTAATCCCACGTATAAACATAAAGTTCACAGAAGTAGTTGAGGACATCAACAAATAGAAGCTCTTGGATCCCTTTCAAACACTATGAAGTAAAACCATGCTGCTGGTGTTGAAATGATGACCTACAGTCCCAAGTGCTTTATCAAGATGAAAAGTGGGTAATCAAAGTTTTAACATTGGTGAACAGGGAATATCAGGGAATTACAAACTTTTAGATCTCACATGATTTTTAGTATAGAACCTTAGGCCTTTCCAATGAGAAACTTTGCATTGCAGACCGAAGAAGGAAAAATTATAGTATGTTCTGTAAAGTCCTTGTTATGTCATACTTGAGAGATGACTACAGAACACTGGCCTCTGGGCAGTTCTTTTGCTTTTTAATTGGTTAAACTATCCAAAACATGGCTTGGGTCTCTTACAGGCCAAAGTGACCTGGGGATGCTGAAGCCATTCTGCAGGAAGTCATGTGCCTCCCATGAAATGAGCTGGCTGGCTCTGAACTACATGCTTTGTACTTGAAACCTTTAGTGTCCTGTGGTTTTTGAACAAATATCCTAGGACACCAGAATGATGACTCCATTTTATGGATCTCATAACTTTGGAGGGAAGTGACAGAATGGTATTATAAATTGAGGTGGGAGAAACACTGTCAACAAAACAAATATCTTATACTGGGCTTTAAAAAGAGAAATATATGGTGAATGTGTTTATTTTTTATTGTATTTATTGTTAGCTGATACTTATCTGGCAACCCTAGTTTTTTTCTACAGCTATATTTGCTGCTACAAAAACACATATTTTTTTCCAGTACACTTATCACGTCAAGCTTATCTTTTATATTAATTACCACATTCTTTACATCCTTCCTGTATGAGTCCCTCAAGTAAATATGGGCATAGACACCTTCTGAAACTTTTATTGGCACAGAGTCTCAGAGAAATTGAGGATAACAGAGACCCCTGAATTCAATATTCTATAGTTTCATCTATGGCTCTATGATTCATTATAACTGCAACAAGAACCTCCCAACTGATCTTGTTAGGTTCAACCTTTTATTTCTCCCATGAACACCGTCCCATTAACGTTATTCAAAAGTATGATGATCACTGTGTGATTTACCTAATACGTTTTTAGGTCGTCTCCAATGACATTTTAGCTTTTTTATTTTGCCATTATATACCATCAAACATTTATATTCCTTTAGTTCTGTACAATGCCAAACTGATCTGTTCATAATCCTCTGGACATTTATTTTCTGCCTCTTCGTTCTTTTGTTTATTCATATCTTCCCATCATCCTAAATTATCTCTCTTCTTTTGCCAAACAAGAAGTCCTGTTTTAACTCTACATCCTTTGTGAAGTCTTTCCTCACCCCTTGCATTTATTTCCATGGTTTTCTATTTACACCCTGCAATAAAATCTGTTAAATAAAATCTATTGAGATCCACAGCTTTGTTGTTCAAAGCTTTGACTGCATGTGAGAAAGCTTGAATCCATGCCAAGAAAGCTTGAGTCATTGCTATTGGTACTACAAAGGGACCCCAAACACTTGCAAACACACTACTCTTAGGTAATATTTCTAAAAATCTCAGTTCTCTTTATGTAGATTATGTTGGTGCCCCTTGCTTCACTCTAGACAGGTTTTTAATTCAGGGTGTATTTCCATGTATCAGATATATCCTCTGTGATTTGGAGAGGGACTGTTATACTCAAAGAAAATCAGCTGTGTGTGTGTGTGTGTGTGTGCGTGTGTGTGTGTGTATAAACCTGATAGAACTGATAATGAAAATGTTAATTTTGAATAGCCCTAACTAAATAATCAGTTCCAGTTTATCATAATTTGTCTAATTGGTGATAGATTCCTTCTTGGCTGTCGCTAGCCCCAAAGTGTTGGTTCTCAAGATGACATTCGTTAGCTATGAAATTGGGTC
>NW_011888819.1:64799-68773 GCF_000151845.1 Pteropus vampyrus
ATATTTCTAAAAATCTCAGTTCTCTTTATGTAGATTATGTTGGTGCCCCTTGCTTCACTCTAGACAGGTTTTTAATTCAGGGTGTATTTCCATGTATCAGATATATCCTCTGTGATTTGGAGAGGGACTGTTATACTCAAAGAAAATCAGCTGTGTGTGTGTGTGTGTGTGTGCGTGTGTGTGTGTGTATAAACCTGATAGAACTGATAATGAAAATGTTAATTTTGAATAGCCCTAACTAAATAATCAGTTCCAGTTTATCATAATTTGTCTAATTGGTGATAGATTCCTTCTTGGCTGTCGCTAGCCCCAAAGTGTTGGTTCTCAAGATGACATTCGTTAGCTATGAAATTGGGTCCCTGCTTCTGTGTGCAGTTTCTTGAATTATGATTTATTGCTGCCTCCCCTTGGTCTTCACTCATCATTTTGAATTATATAATAATGTCACTCATAGTTTGACTTATGCACTCTGCCATCTATTTGATTTACTTTCAGATGCTATGCTTAGTTTGCAGGATCAACTAAGGGAGTCATGGAAATCACGAAGTTGCTGATCATACTCTGTGGCAGGAGAGTCTAGCTCCTCTCAAACGCCATCTGTGAAATGAGGGTGTTA
Source organism: Pteropus vampyrus (assembly GCF_000151845.1). NCBI lineage: Eukaryota > Metazoa > Chordata > Mammalia > Chiroptera > Pteropodidae > Pteropus > Pteropus vampyrus. Next base: position 65,416 of record NW_011888819.1, read on the forward strand.
GCATAAAATGTCTTTTAAGATACTTATCTAGATTGAGCACTCAGTGAATCATCATCTCATTCTAATGACTGAAAGATACGCTGGTAAAGACAATATGCTGAGGAAAGACCAACTTTTTACGATTCTCATTTGGTTCAAGGTATTTTAGATAGAAATGTACCTAAGAGGAGAGTTACAGTACCGGTTTTACTGTGATAATAAAACAATGCATGCAAAGCACTTAGTCAAGTGCTTGAAAAATAAAGTTATTGTTATTATTGTCTTTATCATTTAGATAATGTTCTAAGGAAAATTTTTGCAAACCTCATCGAGAATGATCTTTTTGTGGATGAATAGAGAAAGAGAAGACCTATCTTTGAAATATAATCATTAAAAGCCTATCTGTGAAATCCAGTTACATATAATTAATCCCTAGTTTGAAAATTACCTCTAGAGAAAACTCTCTTCCTCCCTAATCCCAACCATAAAAGCCTATCTGTGAAATCCAGTTACATATAATTAATCCCTAGTTTGAAAATTACCTCTAGAGAAAACTCTCTTCCTCCCTAATCCCAACCATGTCTCCCAACATACACTTAATGCATTTGCCATTCTGTTTTTGGTGCAATCTCAAGGTTGCGATCATATCCCTGTAGATATTTATTTCATTATTTTTATTTTATTTTTTATTAGTGAGCTCCTTCAGAAAATTTTAATCTTGAAAAGATCACTGTGTGAGTCTGGTATGGTATCCCCATTTCTTGCCTTGGAAAACTGCTCAGTAAATATTTGTTTTATGAATATTGAATGCATAAATAAATGCAGAGACCCTCAGAAGCTACCTGATAGTTGAACAATCACTTATCCAGTATCAGAAGATCAGAATTTTAGTCCTGGCATTAATGCTATCTATGTCACCTGAAATAAGCCTCTATAAGTCTTAATATCTTAATAGGAGGGCTTTTGCTAAGTCAGTGGTTTTCAATTTTGCTTGTACATTATGATCCCCTGGAGAGCTTCTGAAAAGCATTTAATTTTAGGCTCCATCCTAATTGAGTTGGATTCTCTGTGAGCAGGGCCCTCGCACTGGTATATATGTATTTTAAGCTTCCCAGATGTTTCTAATGAACACCCAGATTTGAAAATCACTGTACCAGATTAATGAAATTTCTTCCATTTCCAATCTAAGTTATTTTGCTTACACTTCTGAAAAGGTGGGCTGTTCTAGTAATTTATTTGAGCATTTGAACTGATTCTTTGCACATAGCAGGACCTCAGTAAATTTTTGTTATGCTGAACTAGCAGAGAGTCTACTGAGGTCATGAATACCAATGCAGGAGATTAATCCAGTGACTGGTATGATGTACTCTTCTCTCCTTATAGTAGGTTCAGGCAAAAAGGCTTCACAAATTAGCTGAAAACAAACTGGAAAAACTCTCCAGCAATGAGAAGGAACTTGTGGTGTGTGTACTGAAGATCATTAGATATTTCAAAATAAAACTGGTAATCACTTACTGAGCTCTTCATAAATACAAGACAGAGTTTTAAGCTTTTTTCATGTACTGAGGAATTAAACCCAAATAACACCTTATAATAGTTCTATCATTATCTATACAGTACAGATAAAGCAAATGAGGGACAAATTGGTTAATAACCTAGGTCTAGATTCAAACTCAGTCTTTCTCCAGAAATGGGGCTTATTCACCATTATGCTAGGACAGTATAATTTTACAAAGTACTCCAGCCTATTCAGAGTGAAGTGTCAGCCCATGCAAAAAAATCAGTTTTGAAGATAAATATATGACCTTCTGAAAAAGATGGCATTTAAACACAAATAACTTATTTTTTGTTGTCCAACTGAAGTTTCTACTCTTGATATCATCATGAGTTGTAACTACCAAGATATATTAGTTATCTATTGTGGTGTAACAAATCACCCCCAAATGTAGCAACCTAAAACCATAGAGATTAATTACCTCATTGTGCCTGGGGAGTCAGGAATACTGCATGGTGTAGCTGGGTTCTCTGCTTCAAGGGTTTTTATGAGGCTTTACTTAGGAGTTGACTGGAGCGACAGCCCCAAATGAAAGCTCAACTGGGAAAGGATCCCCTTCCATGCTTACTTACATAGTGTGTGCAAAATTCGGTTCCTTAAGGGTTGTTGGACTGGGGAACCTAAGTTTCTAACTGACTCGTAACCACAGTTCCTTGCCATGTGGCCATGAAGGCATCCATGAAAAGAGTCTTGGAGAATGCCAGCAAGGTGAAACTCCTAGATTATTATAATTTTATCTTGGAAGTGGCATTCGATTACATTGGCATATTCTTTCCATTAGAAGGAAATCTCTAAGCCCATCCTACACTCAAAGGGAGGACATTACACAAGGGTGCAAATACCAAGAAGTGGACACCATTTGAGAGACATTTTAGAAGACTGCCTGCCATACGAGGAAATGCCCATTGGGAATGTGCGAATAGCTCTATCTGTAGCTGTAGCTATGGATTTTGTTACACCTGGGTATTGCATGACCATGGTACAGTTAACCTAAAAATAAAGAACCTTTCAAAGTAAGAGGCAAGAAGCATTTGTTTGAGATAAAAAAGAGATAGCTATTCTGGAATCACTGATTCAAGTAGAAACCCAAATAGTGTTTCGATTAGGAGGAAAAAGTAAGGAGTATTTATGAGAAAGGGAAGGGGAATAATTACATCAACAGGTAAAAGGCTTTCCTACTGATGCAGATAACAAACATAGTGATGCTAATTCATATATACAAGACAGAGTTTTACTTCCTCTATTTAAATTAAAATATTTTTAATTTTCAGTCCAGTAGCTATCAGTCTGGTAGTCATAATATCTGCTTTCTTGCTATTTCTGCGAGTAGTTCTTTGGGACACAATATCGCTTTAGGCTCAGTCCAAAGGTTATTTTGTCTCATTTTAACATTCTAAAGGTTTGAGGCATAAGAAATGCAAGGAAGCCTCTCTGGGATAGCAGCTCTGGCTCTATCTTAAAGTAACTCCATTTATATATTTTTTATAATACCTTTGGTAGCCTGCTTGTGGTTAATAGTTCTAACTACAGTTATGAAAGTATCCAAATTTCTCGACGGGGTAGACAGTTATTTTCTACCTTATACATTTTATAGCCTTTTACACACGCAAACAATGACATACTCTGATGTAAAAGTTCCAGGACTTAGGTAATGCTCCAATATTTCTCGCTAGTTTCTTTCTCCTTTAGCCTCAGTTTAGCAGCTTCTAAGGAGGCAAGACCACAACCTCAGTTTCATTCTGTTATACTTTGAAATTAGACTGCCTGAAAGATGTATTCTCAAATAAGCGATGTTGGCTTTTATAACACCCCAGTTGTGTTAGG
>NW_011888819.1:68823-80448 GCF_000151845.1 Pteropus vampyrus
GGCATAAGAAATGCAAGGAAGCCTCTCTGGGATAGCAGCTCTGGCTCTATCTTAAAGTAACTCCATTTATATATTTTTTATAATACCTTTGGTAGCCTGCTTGTGGTTAATAGTTCTAACTACAGTTATGAAAGTATCCAAATTTCTTGACGGGGTAGACAGTTATTTTCTACCTTATACATTTTATAGCCTTTTACACACGCAAACAATGACATACTCTGATGTAAAAGTTCCAGGACTTAGGTAATGCTCCAATATTTCTCGCTAGTTTCTTTCTCCTTTAGCCTCAGTTTAGCAGCTTCTAAGGAGGCAAGACCACAACCTCAGTTTCATTCTGTTATACTTTGAAATTAGACTGCCTGAAAGATGTATTCTCAAATAAGCGATGTTGGCTTTTATAACACCCCAGTTGTGTTAGGCAGATCATTTGTCTTCTGTTAATCGCATAAGGAAGTGAAACTAAATCAGTTTCTTAATAAACTTATCTAACTAAGCAAGCTTGACATATTTTTTCATAACATACAGCAAGAAATTTATAGTCTTTTACATTTCATTAGACCCTGTGATTTCCACAGGGATCTGTTTTTGTGACACATAAAGGAACTGCACTGGATGATAAAGTTTTATTGCTACAGATCACTCACTCTTTATTTATGGAAATATGTGCTTCGTACCGCTGCAGAAAGTATGATGTGTAATGTGTGATAACATGGAAAAACTCTACCAAGATCCCACATCCAGGGAAGGCTTTGATGCTCTGGTTGCTGGAAGTCCCGTCAGCAGACCACCTTATCTCTCAGCCCCATCAGGAATGTCTCAGCTGCATAAAGTAACGTTGCTTCAGGTCACACTTTTCAGAAGTGGCCCATCTCTCATGACTGATCAAAGTAGGTGACATAAAGGCCCATCCATTCAGCCAACTGGGGATAACTCTGATGGGCCATTTTAATATCAGAGCTTCTCATAAGACGGGCTGAGGTTGTACATTCTGCACTGAAGTTGGACTTCTCCCTCTGTCCAATCCTGCTTCCTCCACCCTCCATTTCCAGTGTTGATTCCAAGGTCATGTCCCAATTAACATCCTGAACACCAAATTGTGTCTCAGATCTGCTTTGCAGAAAACCCAAACCATGATGCCTGTTTCAAACCTTTACCATACTCTTGAGACTTTTATATCCTCCTTCCTACAGCCAACATACCACACAGTTCATTCTTAGAAAGGATGAAAATTTGCCAAAGGATAATTAGCTAACTTCCAGACACCAGACTTTTGAACTTAAATGTCCACCTTTTTTTTTGCCTCCTTTCTCTCCCAATGTCAGGACTATCTCATCATCTATCCAGGTTCTAGATTCCAAATTCTCTTGTATCATAGGAACTTCTGTCTCTCAAGAATCCAATGCTTTTTCCTTCACTCTTTCCCACAGTAATTTTATTGAGCCCAGACCTCTGTCTTAAATCTCAAAACAAAAATACATGATCCAACTTGTCCTTCTACATAATGTACCATTTCTTTTTTTTTTTTAACAACTTTCTTGAAAGAGTAGAACACACGGGCTGTTTGTGTGGGGTTTTTTTCATCCTCTTTACTCTTCGGCTCACTCGAGATCTCTTTGTGGCAACATTTGATGGGTGCTCCTTGACCTTGTACTATGTTACTGACCCTCTCCGCCATTCTGCTAATGTCATATTATTCTGTAATTGGCCCTCTTCTATCCCTATATATACTCTCTCTGTATACTCTTACCCATGACCATGGCATCAAATAATATCTATGTGTTGATGATTCTCGAATCAATATCTTTGTTCCAAGTGATTCTTTCTTAATCAGCCAGCCTACTTTCCTTCCTTCCTTCCTTCCTTCCTTCCTTCCTATCATCTAAATATCTATTATTTCCATCTAGATGACCTCAGAGTCAATGTGCTCCAAATTTAGTATATCTTCCTCTTCTAAAAACTTGACTTTCCTTCTGTTTCTTATCTCGGTAAAAGGCAATAATTTTTACCCATATGCCCAATGAGCTATTCTTTTGTCTGTAGCCAGAATATCTCAGATAGCCTTCAGAATAAAGTGCAAACTTCTTAGCATTGCAAAAACCATTCTTAACCTGGTTTTCGATCTTCCATTTCACCTTTCACTTCTCCTTACCATTCTCTATTTTATGATATCCTAAATTAATTATAGTTCCAGAAACACCATGAAATTACTTACCTCTGGGACTCTGTATAGGCTGCTTCCTCTGTTGCTATACTCTATTCCTTCCCATTACTACCTGGATGACTCCTGGGTTTGAAAATTGTTTATCAGACTCTCCTTGGCACACTAAAACAGGTTAAATGACTCATAAACTGAGATGCTTGTACATGTAGATACTGAATACTTATACTCCTATGAAGCTCTATTCTAGTGGATAGGGAGCATCTTAATAAGAAATCAGGGTACATTGTTTGAGGAGACGTAGATCATCTGTGCTGTCATACTATGGCAAATATTTGATTATGGGGAAATTTCTAGCCATCATCTTCACTAACTTCAAGTAATTAATTCTTTTTCAATTATAAATGAACATGTCTTCATCATTTTTAGGGATGCTGAGTGTCCAGTCATGAGTGTACATTGAAATTAAATACTGTAAGTGTTTTCTAGATTATTGGAGAGGGAAGTTGTTACATTACTATGTACAACCAGAAGAAATAGAAGATTCTAACATAAAACATATAAGGGATAATTTGAAATGCCTTATTTCCTGGAATATTTAAAATCCTTCTTTGTAAACTTTGATTAAAGAAATCTCCTTTGCTTATCTGGTACTCTGTAGAATTATAAATATAAATGCACTTGACCTTTATTAAGCACTTTTTTGTCTGATACCACTCTATGAAGCACTCAACCTTATGAGGACGCCATATGAAGAAAGAAATATTTATAAGAATGAAATACTTGCTCCAAATCACACAGATACCAAATCCATGCTCTGAATTAGTTGGATAAACTGAAAAATGTGTCCTTAGCAGGCTTATAATCATTAGGTTTTTCTATCAATAGACCTTGACAGCCTAGCATTTTCAATTTCCAACACAAATGTGATGTGCTCGTCTTTCCTGATGCCTTAAGTTCTGTATTTATTCTTGGCCTATAGGACAAATGATCCCTAAACTCTTAAAGGGTCAGGTAAAAGAGGAGAGATCTCACCTTTTTGTCTATTTAGTCTAATTTGAGACTCGTCGTCGGTAGCATTGTGCACTCCCAAAAGACATGTTAAAGTCCTAGCCCCCACTACCTGTGAATATGACCTCATTAGGAAATAAGGCTTTTGCAGTTGTAATCTAGTTAAGATGAAGTCATACTCACATAGAATGGGCACAAAATATAACTGGCATCGTTATAAGAAGAGAAGAAACACAGAAACACACACAAAGAACATGTGACTACAGAGGCAGAGATTGGAATGATGCATCTACGATTCAAGAAATGTCGAGGATTGCTGACGACACCTTGAACTAGGAGAAAGGCTTGACACGGATTCTTCTCTAGAGGCTTCAGAGAGATCATGGCTCTGTGGACACCTTGATTTTTGACTTCTGGCCTCCAGAACTGTGAGAGAATAACTTTGTGTTATTTAAGTCCATCCAGTTTGTGGTATTTTGCTATGACAGCCCTAGAAAACTAACGTAGGGCTGCTTTTCCTATTAACTATCTCTGATTTTTTGAATCTATGCATCTTATATGTCTACCGTGTTTGGAGATGAGAGTGAGAGGAACATACATTTTCTCATGAAAAGAGCAAAAGTAAACAGGATATCTGATTTAATTCTTTTTTTTCTGTGAGAAGCTGCAAGATGTTAAGAGACACAATTTTATCAAATATATACTCAGCCACTCCTGCAGGATAAATCACCTGCAGTTGCAGTCAAGGGAAATTCATGTTTGGATTCAAAATGATGTACCTATGGCATAAGACACCTATTGAACTGAATTGCAAAAAATGTTTGCTAATAAAATTAAGATTTTATATTGAACAAGTGAAACTATAAGCATCGTAAGACATGGGATTCAGGAGAAATATCTGATACCAAACTTAAAAATAAATTTGACAGAAGGCATCCCAGTGAGAATGTTGGCATTTGTAATTCAAGCCCTCAGTTGTTTGAGATGCCAGAGAAGTTGGATCTGCATGATGGACGTGGCTGACCGTTGTAGTCATAGTAACAAGCAGTGGAGGGTTCCTCAGCAATGGAGAGGTAATCATCAGTTATAAACTGTGGGTGAAAGAAAGAGGTATCTTATAATTCAAAATTGAGCTGATGAATCTTTGGAGAATTTTAATCTGTCAAGGTTTTCAGTAGAAGCCATAGAACTTGCTGTCTCACAGCATAATGGGTGACAGAGGCCATATCAGTACCCACCCTACGTGTACTCATGGACTTGACTCAGGCCTCCTGAGTTCCAGTGATAGCCACACCCTAAGTCTCCATAGCCACCACCTCCGTAGTATCCCCATAATAGCTACAGCATAGAGTCTTGGGAGATGAGGATGTTAGAGGCAAATGCTGAGTGTTCAGAGTTTGACTCTTAGTATATGTGCGAGTTTTATGCACTGCCAGGAATGACTGTGGAAAATTCTAGGACTACAATTTCTAATTCCATAAACTAATACATATCAAAATGATAACTCATTCTGGTACATATAAATAAAAAAAATTGCAATGGTGTTGGAATCCTTGTGGCAAAGTTAGAATTCCATGGCCAATTAGAAAAAAAAAAAGAAAAAGACAGAGTTTTATAAATCTCTTTTGATCCTCTAACTCAAAATAAAAAAAGCCATAGCCTATACATGAATGTATAGATTTGTATATAAACTGAATACATTCTTTTCCAGAGCTGGTAAATTTAGCTAAACACATGAATATGCCTGCTCTCTCTTCTAGATATTCAAAGCAGATGTAACCTCTTTACGTCAGTAGAAAGATGAGCATTTTCAAATACAGTTTTTCTCACACGGCTTCTTCATACCATCTTATGACATCAAGCTAAAAGCAGTCATCTGGGAAGGTATTGTAATATTCTTTAGCTGCAAGTGCTTGATTTCATTTTGGTTGAGTTACTATCCCTAAAAATAGTGATTCTACTCACAAAATAGAATTCAAGCGTGTTATATTTCTAAAATGCCCAGAAAAAAATATCAAGAGACTACAAAACCCACCATTTCTAAGCTGAGGTGTTGGTAGTATGTGTCTCTGTAAGAAGCTTAAAGCTAAAACTTAAAAACAAAACGATTTTGCCTAAGACCCATCAGAAAAACTCAGGGATGAGGGCACAGAGAAGCTAGATACACATGCATTGTGTGTGTGTGTGTGTGCGTGTTAAGATCTCAACAATCAAAATGTATAGTTGCCAACAACATTGGGCGATGAGCAATGATAAGTACCTATGAGTCTACATGATGGCAGGGTCTGTCAGAGTTTATACAGACTTTTTAACATTGCTTACATGGTTCATTGATAAGTGGATGAAAAACAATTTTTCTGGGTAGAAAATACTCAATTATCTGACAAGGAAGTCATAGCAAGTTTTTGTTATAAGGGACCAATCAGAAAAACTGAGTGATGGGGAAATATTTTCGAGGATGAATTCCACCAGGAAGTAGTTCCCCTTCCTGGGAGAACATTGTAATCTTCAGAAATTCTCCATGGGCCCGCAGTAGAGGAGGGAAGGCTTCCCCTGTGCACTTGTAGCAGGCAACTTTTCAAAGCCTTTCTGAGCAGAGTAATCGCCTATACATTTCAGCATTGTTCAGTCGCACTGTCCAAGATAATAGTAATCAGAATATAAAGAGCTCTAGAAATCTCGTGGATCAGTGATGTCTGAAAACTGAGAAAATACTTGAGAGGGAGCATTTCTATCATCAGTGTGTCAGAAATTGTAAGGAATTGACCAGTCTAATGAGAATTGACATGAATACATTTAAAACACAGAGCATGACATTATAAAAAGGAAAGAGGAATGATTAAGAGCAGGCTACCCAAAGAAGAAATAAACTGATAAAGAATGAGCACAGTGACTCTTATCTAGTTACCACTGGTCTAGATATTCATTAATTGTCTAGAATATAGAGCCTGAAGTTAAAAATGGATGAATACTGCTACAGATCATGATACTGTTATATTATGTTTATACTTAAAGTAACTGATCAGTGAATTGAATGTAACTTATTTATACTGTGGATTCTTACCTATATTATTATTTTCTCTTGTTGACATAATGCTCTTCTTAAAAGGACCTGTGTGAGAAATGTAATTGGATAGATTGAGTTGCTGCTAAGATCTCTGGGACTCTTGGATAAAACCTGTTTACATTTGTGTATGTTATGTGTGGCACCTCAGAATATGATGAGTAGGTTGTGCCTTTCTAAGGGTGCCCACCCAAGGGCATGAGTGGCGTCCGAAATGACCCAGGCTGCACTTACTGGGCTGTGATCATGGTTTAGGACTACATCAGCCCAGAGTAAGCAGTCTATTGTATTGTGCTGCTTCTGGTTTTGTTCTGCTGGGATTCTTGGAAAAGTCAGACAAGTATCAAGGGCTGGGGACATAAATTTCAGAGTTGCATGGTTCTGGAATACTCTTCGGATATGGAAGTGTTGTTGTGGCTGTGTTTGGAAAATACACTGTGCCATAGTCCTGACTATATGATCATTAATTAAAAAAAAATAGTGGAATTATCAAAAGTAATTAATAACTTTATCATTCAGAAGCCTGATAGAGAGAGACACAGTGCTCAAATGGTTGCTTGGCCACAGCCCACTGTTTTATTTTTTTTTGATAGACTGAGAATTTTCTCCATCTTAAGTTTTGCTTCATTTTTGCTTAACAATTCTGCCTGTAAGTCCTTTATTTTTTCTCACATTGTATTACAAGCAGTCAGAACGAACCCAGCAAGTCACTCCTTCAACATTTTGCTTAGAAATCTCTTCAGCTAAACATACAGTTCGTTTCTTGCAAGTTCTAACTTCCACAAAACCCTCAGATGCGAACACAGTTCGGCCAAGTTCTTTGCTGCTTTGCATTTCCTCCAGTTCTCAGTAGCACGTTCCTCGTTTCTGCCTGAGGCCTCATCAGACTGTCCTTTACCAGCCACATTTTCTACCAACATTCTGTTCCCGATTGCTTAAGTATTACCTTGGAAGACAGATTTCTCTATGACTCTCCTCTTTTTTTTTTTTTTTTCCTTTTCCTGAGCTGTTATCAGAATTTTCCTTAATGGTCCATTTATGTATCAATTTATGTCTTAGTCCATTTAGGATGCTACGGCAAAAATTCCATAGACTGGATAGTTTAAACAACAAACATTTATTTCTCACAGCTCTAGAAGCCAGAAAGACCAAGATCAAGGCACAGGCAGGTTTAGCGATTGGTTCACATATGGCCTTCTTCTCTGTGTCCTCACATAGCAGAAGGGGCAGGTTACTCTGTGGGCTCTCATTTATAAGGGCACTAGAACCATGCATGAGGGTGCTACCTTCATGACCTGAGCATCCCAAAGTCCCTATAGTCACATTGCAGGTTAAGGTTTCAACATATGAATTTTGAGGGGAACACGAATATTTATTCTCTAGCATTCTGTTTTACACCTTTAATGATTTTTTCCTCTTTGGCCTAAATGTCTCTTTCCGTTTCTTTGTCCAGGTACCCACACCCACATGTGTCTGTTATTTGACTGGCTCCCTCCTCTGGAAAAACATTTCTAACTTCACAGGCTCATTTGGATAACTCTCTTTCTAGTAGAGTCCCATAAAGTTCTTTTTTTCTTTATTCCCCGATATGTTGATAACTCACCTGTCTTTATGAATGCAATGAGTTTTCAACAAGTGTGTCCCCGACACTGTGCACTGCACATCCTTCACAGATAGGTTGGCAAATTTTACTTTATATGAAACATTTATTAGTACCTTAACTGAGGATATCTGTTGATCTAATCATATCTATTAGATAGACTAGTGAGTTGTCAATATGCCACAAACACAAAAACAGTGAATATTAATAAAGTAGAATGTTCTTCATGCCCTGATGTGCCAGGTAATCTTTTAAGATCCAGGTCCATGTAAAGCCAACCATAACATCCCAAGAAAGGTTGGTCTCTCTTTTAATTGATTCCCACTGTGCACACCGCTCTTTTGCCACTAACACATTTGCAATCATTTATATATCTGTCTCTGAACAGCAAAAGGCAAGATCATGTCTTATTTATCTTTCTGATCTATATCCTAGTACTGGATCAGGCATGGTGCATACCCAGTAAAAATATACTGAAGGAAGTGAATGAACAAATCAAATAAGTACAATTTTCTGGTATTCAAAGCAGACAATAACAGAATATTCACATACACTTGAATCCCCAGGAACAATAAATTATGATTGCCCAAGAAGGGATTTATTATGTTTTTGGTCAATCATATGCAAATTAAAATTACTTTTTATAGTTATAATATATTTCTCAATTTTATATAGATGATATGATGATAGTAGACTATAAAGAAATGACTCTACTTGTTGATACAATGTTTGATTAAGTAGAAGTGGAATAAACTACTTCTCAGAGTTTTTGAAAACCAAATGGCTGATTCAATCCCGGTTTAGCAGGACACTCACATTTCGCTGTCTAAAATCAGATGCATTATATGTGGTATCAGACCTTGCTACAAACAATTGACCTCATCTTCTTTCTTTCTTACTCTGCTAATGGCTTGAAATCTCAGAATAATTTATGGCCATTTTATATTTGCCATTCCCACGCCCTCTCACATCTGAGTCCTGTTAATCGTCTAGTCTTTCCTTTCTTTATGTGATTCATATTCTCACAGCCTCTGCTTTGACAGAAACATATTGGGCTCTCAGAGCAATCCCTTAATTATTGTCCTACTTTGTATTTCTTTATTCCATGATGCATTCCACAAACCCATAACCTATTTAATCTTCCTAAGACAAACCAAACCAGAAGAAAAACAAATAAAAAAATTCACTGCTTTTATCATTGTCTTGCTCAAAATTTTATCATGCTTTTTCATCCCCTCAGTTTTTTGCAGTATAATATTTAATAACTAAGGTCTTCTGTAGCGACGCTCCAGCCTATCTTTCCCAATTTAGCTCTCATTACTTTTTCCCAAATCCCTAGCTTTAGTAGTTTTATGGTTGTGAGAACAGACCCTGTACAGTCTCACACATCAGCAGTATTGCAGAGGTCCCCAACCCCTGGGCCGTGAATCACTACCGGTCCATGGTCTGTTAGGAACCAGGCCACACAGCAGGAGATGAGCAGTGGGCTAGCGAAGCTTCATCTGTATTTGCAGCCGCTCCCCAGCACTAGCAACACCACCTCAGCTCCACCTCAGATCATCAGGCTTTAGATTCTCACAGGAGCACCAGTACCTGGTCCCAAAAAGTTTGGGACTGCTGTTCTATGGAATGTCTGATATGATTTCTTCAACAAGTCAATAGTGTAAAAAATAAAGGCTATTCTGAATTTGAAGGTGATTAAAACATATAAGAAGTAAATTCAATGTGTGAAACTTATTGAATCTTGATTTAAAAAAACAAACAGACTAAAATGTCATTTTTAAACAATCAGGAAAACTTGACTAAACAGTACCAATGAATATACAGTCGGCCCTCTCATATCCCTGGGTTTTGCATCCATGGATCCAACCAACTGTGGATCAAAAACGGTATTTTCAGTCTGTGATTGGGAATCTGTGGATGCAGTGGGCCAACTGTATGCATTGTTCTACACCATTTTATGTAAGAGACTTGAGCATCTGCTGATTTCAGTGTCCATAGGGGTCCTGGAAACAGTCCCCAACAGATACTGAGAGATAAATGTCATTAAGTTTTTGGAGAGACTAAACTTATACATAGATTTTCAACTGCAAAGGGCCAGTGCCCCTAACCCTTGCATTGTTTAAAGGTCAACTGTACATTTTCTATTTTGTGTTAAACTTGTCTGATCAAATGGGTCATAGGTCACTATGAGTCAGTTCCTACATATCATGTTTTTCCACATGGCAATGGGGATATTGTATATTTTTTATTATATATATGTGCATATATATATATATTTATGATTTTATTATTGTCTCCACAGGACTTTACTCATGTATTTTTTCATTTTTTAAATAAAAAAATTAAATACAGAAGTATTTTTTCATTTAAGCCACCTATATTATATGGAAGAACCAAACATGGCAAGAGCAAAGGCAACACATAGCAGTACGGATAATTGTAGGTACTAAGATCGTGCACACAGACCATATAAGTACTAAGAACACACATGTAAACCACACTCAATATTTGTCCCCCCAAATGAATGAATGCTTGATTTGCTCTGACTGTGAAAAAACTATCCTTATCTTATGTCAAGACTATTTTTAATTAAGTAAACTGATTACTGCTTATTATAGCAGACAGAAGTCTCTTTAAGTAGTTCTAACAATTTCCTATAGTGAAGATATTTTCCAAAGAGTTATCTATAAAGACCTCGCAATACAACGCCTAGCTGCACATCCAGGCGTATGCTGTTTTCAGTGGCTGTCAAGGTAATTCATCTCCTTCCTTTCTCCATTCGAGAACTGCCACGAAAGGGTTAAGTTAGCTGAAGAACCCTGGGGAGTTATTTCTCCCACTTGCCATCCAATGCTTTCCCTATATTCCTCCTTTTGTCCCTATTGGCATTTATAGGAAAAGCTAACAAAGCATGAATCAACTTTGGTTATTACGGCTCTAGAATATACTAGAACTGTTTTATTTAGTCAGTAAATAAAACTGCCATCTCACCTGACTGATGACACTGGGCAGCTCCTCAGAGAACTTTACACAGCACACATTTTGTTTCTGGGTAGCTGCATATAAATTCAAATTATTGTGCCTCCTAAAATAATCTTGGTCCTCATTATATACCTCTGTAATGTGGTGGAAAGAGGTGCTAATAAAGGCAAAGAAACTCTCCTGACATTAAAATCTAGTGTGTCTGTTAAAAATTTACACTTATGTTGTCATCGCATTTCACATGACCTCATTTCTTTGGATTTTATGACGATTACACATTAACAGTTATTTGGAGAGCTGTGAACATGTAGTCCTTTCTCTTTAGGATGTGTAAGCACAGTATACCAAATATAAATTAATTAATTAAAGGTAGAATGGCAGCTGTTTATAAACGCATATTGAAATCTTCTACAGTAAACACTAACAAATGAATTACAAATCAAGCAAAGTTAAATACAGCCAGCTCTCTAAAGCCTCATCCAATTCTGTGGGTCTCTGATTCAGTTTTCTGTTGTCTAAAGCATCTTTTTATTTTTTAAGTGTGTTCTTAATTTGATGTTCTCTTTATTTGCAAGATAATATATACCTGTAATAACAAATGAAACAATACAAATACGTATAAAGATCAAGTTAATTATCTCCCATCCTGCTGCCCACACATTCTAGCCCCTTTGGGGACCCTTTCTTTACTTTCTCCTTCCTCATATATATGTAGGCAATTTTGTCTCTAACCAGAATAATGCACACATGGGGGTTTGGAGTTTGTTGTTTCAAAGAAAAAAAATCATACCACACATACTGAGCCCT
>NW_011888819.1:81628-90826 GCF_000151845.1 Pteropus vampyrus
TAGCTGCTAATCAATCTCAAGGATTAGTCCTTAGAGTGTCATCAGGTAGTAAAACATTGGTCTATTTGCAAATTCTAGGAGATTTTCTGGTTTATCTTGTTCAAGCGGCCAGATCCGGACCCATGAACCTTGACCAGAGCATAGGAATCATATTTAAAATGTTCCTTTGGTAATCATGTGAATGGAATTTGGGGTCCATTCCCAGACATGGGAGACCCTCTTTAAGTAATGACTGAAGCCTCTGTTATTTTATGGTAATTGCCTGAGTGATGTTTTGTCATCCCTCTTGATTGTACCTTCTGTGAGGGCAGAGGCAATGCCCATCTCATTGACCATTTGTCAGCATCTAGCTCAGTGCCTCCAATCTGAGGTTCATTATGTATTCTTAATTCATTGCTTGTTACCCTTCAATCTCGCACTGCTTCCTTACATCAAGACTTCTCATCGGCTGCTTAAATCGCCTCTTGAATAATCTTTTGGTCTGTGGTCAACCTTCTCAGCTAACTTCCTTTCAACTGGCTAGCATAAAGATTTTTATAAAACTTACATTTCTAGGGAAAACATCACAATTTTTAAAAATGGTATCTAGTGCACTCATTGCAAGATGTATATGGCCTTGATGTTCTGGTTTCTCTTACCTGCCCTGGGCCTCACTTCTTGCCACTTGCTTTGTTCTATTTATTTTCTAAGAGTAACATCAACTGACAGCTCTGCCATCCAATACTTTTTCTATGCCTGTGCATATTCCATTCCTCCTGCCAGGCATGTACCTCTCCTCTCTAACATATTGATCCTCCGTCAAGAATTGATCCAAATGTAATCTTTAATGAGAACATATTTGGTTTCTCCCTTTGCACTAGCATCTCTCTTTTTAAGATGTAGACATGAGCTTTTTCTTCTATTTTCACTTGATTTTACATCATCTGTCATGTTGCAGTATTCATGTTTTTTTACATAGTTGCTTGCTCTCCAACTTAACACATCTTTTCACATTTGTAACTCTAAGACTTAACAGGAAGACTTATGTAGTAATTAATAAATATTGATTTAAAAAGTGAATAAGCAATAAATTAAAAAAAACAACAACTAAGTAAGTTCAACTAACTAAGTTCAGGCCAGAGTAAGTTTAGTGAAAAATGAACCTAGAGTTGCCTAGTTGCAAAACATGCCAAAATTATAATTTACCTGGTATATGATCTTAAAAATGATATCATTTTGAAAGAGAAAAATGTAGTTAATCTTGAATACTGATGTGGACACATTGCCAATTTAATAATGTATACTGATTTTTTAGGATTCAATTGGATTATTAGTAATACAAACTGAGTACAACAGGTTCAATAAAAATATGCTTTAGAACAGAATCACAGTTTTGCACAAAAATGATCTCAATAGCAGATATTATTCGGCTCATGCCAGGGAACAAGTATTTTCTATGACAATATTGAGGTCAACAGTCAAGTCTATACCTATTACAACCACATGTATAGTCACAACCCATGTATCTAAAGGCATCGAAGCAACAGATATAACCCTATCTACAGCTCGGTCTTCTACAGTATTGGTCATAGATTAAGTTTTAGTGAGTAAAAACATTAAATATTGAATCTTTTATGCAGTTTCACTGTAGATGTGGCAAGCCACAGGTACTCCTGACATTTTTATATAGACCGACTTGTATTTAAAAATCTCATTAATCACATTTCTTTAGATTAAAAAAACTGCACATACTCATTAAAGTTGAGATTGTTTTCTTAGTATGATAGGATCCTCCCAAATCATTAATGGGCTTTAAATGAAAAAATAAAATACCGAATTCATTAACCTTGCTCACACTGATGCTGAATTTAACCTTTGTAACCATTATGCATGGTATCACGTGGAGGAAGAAAATGCCTTCTTCCTCCAATGATTTTGCTAATAATACCCTTCATCTTATATGCAGATTTAAAACATAATCAACACAGCTGTGATGTTATCTTTATAAATCTTAGGAGCAAGGAGGATATTTTCTGTACAAACTACCACCCACTCCAATCACATTTTACTCTGTGGTTTTTGTATTGCTGTGTTCTCTTGAAAGCCACTTTGTGCTTGTATAGTTTGTTTTTTTCCTGTCCCTTAAAAAAGTTGTCTAGTTGATTATCCTGTACCTGGACCAGAGTGTGTACATTTCTTCACATACAGAAAAAGCATTGACAATCTCATTTGACTCCAAGGTGGTCGATATCATTATTATTGAAGAGCAGAGCTTTTTGAAGCTCGAATTTGATAATAAGCATGACTATACATTTTTTATTTAGGGATTTTGACTCTGTATGTATCATGCACCTGTACATAAACTAAAGTTTTGAGGGCATGTTGAATTTGTATATTATGGTTGAGAACAATTGAGCATTTTTATTTATAATTGTCCTCTAGGACCATGCTTGATTTGGTGGTTGTACTGCAGCCATCCACTTTTAGGTGGTGCCACCATGTTGGCAGATGCAGGACTGATTTTTTTTTTTCTTCCTTCAACTGGGAAATCGGCATAAATTTATAAGTGTGTATTGAGAAAGAGGAGACAACTCAGCAAAATGGAATCCATGAGAATCTGAACCACTTGCTTCTGTAGTTAGTTTGTGCTTTGTGTACTTCCTTAAGACCAATCTCATATACATTGCTTTCATTTGATGATGGAAAATCTGTTGTGTATATTCAAATTTGTGGCTTGGAGAGTCAGACAATATCTAGTTCATAATGGGAAGTTTAAATCACATGGTAACTTGGTGGCCCATGGTCAAGAACTCAGGAACCTGAATAAAACTAAACTCATAGAAGCAGAGAATAGATTAGTGGTTGTCAGAGATGAAAGGTGAAGGGTGAGAGAAATGGATAAAGATGGCCAAAAGGTACAAACTTCCAGTTACAAGATAAATAAGTCCTGGGGATGTGATGTACCACATGGTGACTATAGTTAATAATATTGTATCATATATTTAAAAGTTGCTGAGAGTAGATCTAAAAGTTCTCATCACAAGAAAAAATTATAACTATGTGAGATGATGGATGTTAACTAAATTTATTGTGACAATTATTTAGCAATATATACATATATCAAATCATGTTGTGTACTTTAAACATACATGA
This sequence comes from Pteropus vampyrus, assembly GCF_000151845.1. Lineage (NCBI taxonomy): Eukaryota > Metazoa > Chordata > Mammalia > Chiroptera > Pteropodidae > Pteropus > Pteropus vampyrus. The sequence continues at coordinate 84,761 of NW_011888819.1, forward strand.
TCTTATATGTCAATTACATCTCAATAAAACTGAAAAAAATAAATATAAAAGGAAAAAAAAAACTCAGTAATGATTCAGAAGCTCTTTCTCTGAAGGATAATATAACTCTATGGAGAACACCTTAGGTTTGCTCCTGCATCCAAGAAGCCTGTCCTGGGATTTGCCTACACAGATCTGTGGAAGTCTCTAAACACCATCCTTATCTTCCACAGTCACATTAAACACCACTGAATTGGTCCAAATAACAGAACAGTAGGTGCAGCAGCCTGTGACCATTTCGGAGCTGTCTATTGCTCTTAATTCACTCAAAACTGGCAGCCGTTTTATTACTTTCTAAATGGATAATAGGTGGCATGCCCAAATGAGCAATATGTTGCTAAGAAAACCCTAAGCGTACTAAATATTGTGCTTCTTGATCAGTAATAGAGGGGCCAAGTATAACAACTTGTCCTTCACTCAGACTACTGGACCCCTAGAAATTTCACTGAGGTGGCAGGTGCTAGAATTTTTGTAGGATTTATTTCCCATTCTCTGTTACCAAGATGTTTGCGGTAGTTGCTAGTTCCTGCTCACTGGTTCTAATCACCGTCATTTATCAATATAGTGGACTAATGTGATGTCCTCTGAAATGCAGAATCAAGGTCTCTGCAGACTAATTTATGCCTACAGGCTGAAGAGTTAGCATAATTCTGAAGTAGGGCAGTGAAAGCGTTGCTGGTCCCTCCAGCCGAAGGCAAACTGATTCTGGTGGTTTTTTATTTAGAGGGATAGAGTAAAAAATTCTCTGCCAGATCAAAAATGTACACCAGGTTCTAGGGGATGTGTTTATTTGCTTCAGCAAAGAAACAGTAGCTGAAATAAAAGCTTCATTTGACTTACCACTAGATTAAGTTTGAGATAACCCACTGTCATTACTTCGAATCCATTTACATTTGTAGTGGATGAATAGATAAATTGAATAAAAATGTGAAATTGCTAGTCCTGAAACTTTCAAGAGTTTAATGGTAGTGTCATGGTTTGAATTGTGTCTCTCAAAAAGACATGTTAAAGTCCTTACTCCTAATAGCTGCGAACGTGACCTTATTTGGACATAGAGTCTTGTAGATGTAATCAAGATGAGGTCCCATTTCATTCAATTAGGGTAGACCCTAAATCCAATCACTGGTGTTCTTATAAGAAGGCCATGTGAAGACACTGAGACCCATATGGAACAATGGAGGCAGAAATTGAAATAATAAAAAAAGACAAGGAAAACCAAGATTACCAGCAACATCAGAAAATAAAGAGAGATAAGGAAGATTCTCCTCTAAAAACTTTAGAGAGATCATGCTTCCATTGACATTTTGATTTTGAATTCCTGGCCTCCAAAATTCTGAGAGAATCAGTTTTTGTTGCTTTAAACCACCAAACATATGGTACTTTGCTGTATCAGCTCTAGGAAACTACTACAGGTAGCATTAATCTCTATAATCTTTCCAGAAAGCAACTATTTATTTATTTATTTACTTACTTATTTACTTACTTACTTTCTTACTTACTTACTTTTTATTTATTTATTTATTTACTTATTTACTTACTTACTTTCTTACTTACTTTTTATTTATTTATTTACTTACTTATTTACTTACTTACTTTCTTCCTTCCTATTTTGGTAAGAAGAAGCTCTAGTGGTCTTGTTCTTTCCTACCATAATACGCCTCACTCCAGGAAATCATGGCTCAGATTCTGCCAGTTGTAAATATATCTATGCTAACCGTGCATACTCTCAGGAAAGAATCCTGGATTCATTAAGCTCATTATGATAACCAAGCCAAAGCTCCATTAATCATTTGACCTGACCCTAAATATGTTCTGGGACTCTAAAAAGTGAGTGCCTGTTTAGAGCCAGTGTCTAGTTATCCTTAAAAATTCATACTTTCGTCTTCCCCAATGCACTATCACTAAAATTGTCTCTGTCATTAGTCAGTTGTCACCATCACTAGTAAATTCTCACAGGTCCCTTTGAGGAAGGAAGAAGAGAAGATTTACAGTATAATTTTTAGTCAATGTAGCCAGGACCTTCTTCCAAGGACCTGCCTCCCATTCATTCAAAGATCTTTGAGTCTGTAAACTGGCTTAAGTGGAATTGATTCTTGGGTTAATATATAGTTCTTTTGTCTTTTGCCTTACAGCTTGCTCATTTCCAAAGTTACTTAGGTCAGCAGCATTTTCCCCTACTACCTTCAGGGAGGATGTTTTACACAGTTAGGTGATTTTGTAATATTCTGTGCTCCATTCTGGGATCAACTTCTCTTCTAAATTAGTTTTTGAAAATTTGCATAAATTAAGGTTCACTTTTTGTGCTGCAAAGTTATGTGGGCTTTGACAAATGCCTAGTGTCATGTAGCTGCTAATACAATATAATGCTGAATAGTTTCACTGCCCTAAACATATCCCCTATCATTTGCTATTCGACCTTCCTTCCCCTCCATCTGAACCCCTGGAAACCACTGATCTTTTTACCACTTCTGTAGTTTTGCCTTGTCCAGATGTTATATAATTAGAATCATACGATATGTAGTCTTTTCACACATGGTTGTATTTGATTTGCTAACATTTTTGGGGAGAGATTTTTCAACTCTGTTCATGAGAGATATTGTTTTTTTAGTTTTCCTTTCTTATAATATCTTCATCTGATTTAGATATTAAGGCAATGCTGGCATCCAAGAATAAGTTAGGAAGTGTTGCTTTTGCTTTTATTTTTTAGATGTTGTGAAGAACTGGTATCATTTCTTTCTTAAATGTTTAGTAGAATTCGCCAGTACAAACATTTGGGCATGGTGCTTTCTTATATGGAAGATTAATAATTATTGATTCAATTTTTAAAAATAGGTATAAGATTCAAAGTTATCTTTATTTTTGTGTTAATTTTGGTAGTTTGTATCTTTCAAGAAATTGGTTCATCTCAATTTTGACATAGGTTTGTTTCTAGTAGTCTTTTATTATTCTTTAAATGTTCATGAGATCAGTAATGATAATCTCTTTTTATTTCTGATATTGGTAATTTGTATCTTCTTTCTTTCTTTTTGTTTTTGGCTATCCTGACTAAAGATTTATAAATTTTATCAATATTTTCAAAGAACCAGTTTTTGTTTATTGATTTTTTTTATTGTTTTCTTGTTTTCAATTCCTTTGATTTCTGCTCCAATTTTTATTCTATCTTTTTATATGCTTGATTTAGTTTACATTCTCTTCTTTTCACAGTTTCCTAAGGTAGATGTTTGGACTTGTCTTCTTGTCTAATATATACATATAGCGCTATAAATTTTCCTCTGAGCACTGCTTTTGGTGCATCCCATTATTTTGTTAAATTGTATTTCATCTGTATTTAGTTTAAAGTACTTTTGAATTTATTTTGAGAATTTTTTGACCTGTGTGTTATTTAGAAATGTATTGTTTAATTTCCAAATATGTAGGGATCTCTCAGCTATCTTGTTTATTTCTATTTTAATTCAACTGTGGCCTGAAAACACACTTTGTGTAATTTATTTTATTAACAAATTTTAAGCTGTGTTTTATGGTTCAGCATGTTGTCTATCATCGTGAATGTTCCATGTGATCTTGAGAAGAACATGTATTATCCAGTCGTTTGGAATATTCTATAAAGTCATATAGATAAATTTAATTGATGTCATCAACTATGTAGTTCATATCAACTATACCATGTTGATTTTATGCCTGCTTAATCAATCAGTTACTAAAGAGGGGATATTGAAACCTCCAGTAATAATAGTGGATAACTCATTTAATTTTGGTCAATTGGGTTGGGGGCATGCCAAATCCAAACTTCTTATGTATCCTAGTATACATTTGCCATCGAGTCATGATGGAATTACCAAATTAAAGAACCCAGAAGCAGAATCAGTGAATCGAAGGAAGAAGAATTCAGGCTGAGCTGCTCAGGAAGATCCTCACTATAACCCACAGGACCAGTTATCTGCCACAGCAAGATGGGTAGCAGCAGCCCTATCCACACCTACTATGGTCACAGCCATAGCCAAAGTCCAGGCCATCGTAATATTGCTGTAGTATCACATGGTGTTAAGAGTGAAAGGTCCAGTTGAAGAGCAAAAATTTTCTTCTTAGTTTAAATATCATCATCAGCCCATGGTCTTTTATACACTATCAGTGGTAGAAAGGGGAAACCACAGACACTGCTGGCCTTGTAATTTAGAATAACTTTTACTAGAAAAATTTACTGAATCTCTTGTTTACTTAGGAAAAGAGAGTTCGTCAGACATAAAGTTGGCTCATGAGTGTCCCAAAATTAAACCACGTGATTTAATAAGACATTTTGTTCTATTTTGAAAAGCAATTACTGTGTGTGTGATTATTCTCCCATCCAAGTACTAACCAGGCCAGTCTCTGCTTAACTTCCAAGATCAGACCAACTTGGGTGTGTTCAAGGTGATATGGCTGTAGACTGTGTGTGATTAATCTAACATTGATGATCAGTTTATCATTCTCTCCCCATTCCCAAATAACTATGTCTGGGACTACATTTTCCAAGATGCCTTGCAAAATAAGAATCTGTGTGAAATGCCACCAAATAGAAAGACATTAGAAGGCATTTGAGGTCCTCTGGGATATTTTGAGTCACTAGACAAAGTGAGGACCCTCATTGATAAGCTTAACTTCGCTTTTGTATCAGAATGACTTTGATTGAATTATATGCTTTTAGAAAAATTTCCCCCTGTTTTAATTGCCCATGCTTACCTATATTTATTTAGCTGAAATTATATGTCCTGGTTACTTGGTATGACATAAAGCATATAATCTTTCTCTAAATTTTGGTTTGTTGGCTTGTTTGTTCTCAATTTATTAAAAGTCAGTCTAAGAATTGAGTTTACACACGTGGATTTGTGAGTGTGTGGAAGGGATGAGATAACTGAGTTGGATAAAAACCATCATTTCTACAGGGTGGAAATGCTGCATTTTAGGGTATATGTGTGTTTGGCACTTTTAGATGCTGCAAAACTGTTTCTGTAGAGATTATGCCCAATTACTTGCCCACCAGTCATGTTCATGAGTTCTGGTTGCTGTACATTCTCAAGATTATTAGATATTTTCGGTCTCTTTAATTTTAGCTGTTCTGCAGAGTATACAGTGCTATTTTGCTGTGGTTATAATTTGTATTTTCTTGTTCTAATGAAGTTGGTCATCTTTTGCTATGATGTGCTGTAAAATAATTTAAGGTTTTAACCATTTAAAATTACAGTTTATGTCTTTGTCTAGTGATTTGTAAAAATTTTTATCTTTTCTACAAATCTTTTTTTATATATGTGCATTATAAATATCTTCTCCCCATCAGTGGCTTTTTCATTCTCTTAGAAAAAGTTCTTAATTCTGATGAAGTTTAATTTTATTAATATTTTCTTTTATAGCTAGTGCTCTTTAAATCTTATTTAAGAAATTGTTGCCTATTTCCAATTAAGACATTCTTACATTATATTTTGATGCAAAAAATGAACCAAGATTCATTTTCTATCACATTGTCATCAAATTAATCATTATTTATTGTGAAGTCAATCTTTTCATCTTCTATACTGCAGTGGTATCCTAGCAGTATAAATCTGGTAACTCATATGTTTGAGGCTGTTTATAGACTGTCTCTTTAATTGGCCTATGTACTTATTTTTAAACTAGTATCAACTGTTTTTTCCACATACAAGATTATGTCATTTGTTTATAGTGACAGGTCTATACTTTTCTTTCCAGTCTTTGTTACATTTATGCATTTATTTATTTACATATTATCGTACTGCCTAAGACCTCTGTTGCAAAGTTGTACCAAAGTGGTACAAACTTTTATTAGGTTGTGATGATGCTCGTTTTCAGCTTGTTCCTAACCTCAGGTGGAAATTATTCTATATTTCAGTATTAAGTATGATATAATAGCTGTAGATGCTATTTATCAAATTGTGGAAATTATTTTCTAGTACTAGTTTACTGCGATTTTAAAAAATTTATAAATGCATACTGAATTTCATATTTTATATGTATCTATTAAGATCCATGATTTTCTTT
>NW_011888819.1:91115-93321 GCF_000151845.1 Pteropus vampyrus
ATTTTTTGCAAATTATTATAAGGCAGAGCCACTGAGTCAGCAACCAAGAGGCATGGCAGATGTTCTGCTCTTCTCCCTTGGACTGTAAAGGAGCAATCAGAAGAATGCAAAGTGGAAAGAACAAATGGCAATCACACAGGAGCACAGTGGCATCGGGAGACTGCCAAGAGTATGTATGTAAGAGAATAGTGCTATTTTTATAGGCAATACATCATGTAAAACCTTAATATACGAGGATAAGAATTTAACCAGATCAGATGTAGATGATTGGAGTGACTCAGATTTACATGAAAGCATTTTATATGAGCAATTTAGAAAGGAATGTTGATCAGAACTTTGTCTTTTCTTTTAAAATGTTTGTTATAAATTATGTTAAAATATTTCAAACAGAAAAGTATACGACCAGTGAAAAAACTTTCCACGTCCTATTCGCTCACATTCCTCAATTGTAAACATTTTATTACATTTACATTTCTCTCTCTTCTATTGTCGGCCGTCTACCTACCTTCCATCTGTCTATCATCTATCTATCCATCCATCCATCCATCCGTCTGTCCGTCCATCTATCCATCCATCCATCATCCATTTATCTATCCATCTGTCTATTTCTATCTATCTGACTTAGACTTTTACAAACCACAATCTTGTAAAATGCCACTGTCCCAGATGTGGGTACTGCAGAGATATCTCTTAACGTCTCAGTTCTAGGATTGGGGATGCTCTAAATGCAATTCTGCCTCAATCTCTGAGGTCACTTTTGCTTTCCATTTGCCCTGGGCTTGCCATGAGTATTTTTGGACAGTAGCAGAAGGCAAACAAGACAGGACTACTTTTCATCTTTCTCACCATTCAGTTAAGAACAAAGGTGCTTTGTGCAAATGGAGAGAAATTTATACTAATGGAAAGTCTAAATCAACTAGAAAAGATGTTGCTTTAAGATTTTCTTTAAGGTAAAATGTTACATTTTGTATACTTTGTATTATTTGTCATGGAGTCGAACAGAGGAAACAAGAAGTGGTGGGGAGAAAAAATGAAGAACACGAGGAGAGTGGGATTGAGTGAGGCTTAGCCATGAAGAAGTATGTACAGAGTATCCTTCAAGTAATCTGTTCGTATGTGCATACTGGTGAATTATTAGTATATTTAGCAGGTATTAAAATGTAATTTTATGTATTAATCTATTTTTAACTGAAGGAGCTTTTGGCAAACAAAGTGATCTATATAAATCATACATCTTTACTCTTTAAAAAACAACCAAAAAATTATATAAGGGACAGAAAACACCCGAGCCTTGCATTTTATACTACTGATGAACAGAGTTTTCCCTCGTACCTGGCAAACAAACCCATCCTACCCAGCATTACCGTTTTACTATCCAGACTCTCTAGGTGTGTGACTGTATATCTGTAAAATTTATGCTTTTCTCATGTGCCCTTTTATGGAATATACACACTTAAACTTACACATCCAAATGGCAGAGAGAAATGAATATAAATGCAAAGCATTTTGCAATGAAAGAGAAAGTTTATTGAAACATAAACCTCAAACACTTTTTCACATCAAAGTTCTTAAGTTGAAATGAAGGAAGAAGAAATAGAATATCAAACAAACATTTGTTATGAATCATGAAATATTACATGTGACTTTGGTCAATCAAGTTGAAGTATGCTAAATTTATAGTTTTTGATCCAAAGTCGAAGTAGTCTAGGATAAAATTTTCACTGTTTGTAAAGACAAATGAATTGCATATAAGAAGAACCCTGAAAAGATAATTGAGAAGCACATGAGGGGTTCTACAGGCTGAGTGGCTCTAGAAGTTTCTCAGTAGAATCCATAGGACCAATATATGCCATGGCAAGATGGGCGGCAGCAGCCATAGTGCATACCCACCATAGCCACAGGCCAGGCCGCTGAAGCCACAGCCCAGGCTGTCATAGTAGTTGCTATAATAGGACATAGTGTTGGGAATGGAAGGGTCAGTTGAAGAGCAGTTTATCAATTTCGTTCATTCACATGTGTTTGTTAAGTCCATTCAGACCCTTTTATACACCTTCCTTTGTGGGTGGAACAAATGACAGGCAGGAGTTAGCCTCCTATTTTACAATAATTCGCATACTTTCAGAATCTGTAGTTTATCAGGTACAAAGAAGCCCTCATCACTAAGAACCCTTTGCTATTGTGTCAGGAGTCCCACAATCAAAGTAGA
>NW_011888819.1:93371-95605 GCF_000151845.1 Pteropus vampyrus
ACATCTTTACTCTTTAAAAAACAACCAAAAAATTATATAAGGGACAGAAAACACCCGAGCCTTGCATTTTATACTACTGATGAACAGAGTTTTCCCTCGTACCTGGCAAACAAACCCATCCTACCCAGCATTACCGTTTTACTATCCAGACTCTCTAGGTGTGTGACTGTATATCTGTAAAATTTATGCTTTTCTCATGTGCCCTTTTATGGAACATACACACTTAAACTTACACATCCAAATGGCAGAGAGAAATGAATATAAATGCAAAGCATTTTGCAATGAAAGAGAAAGTTTATTGAAACATAAACCTCAAACACTTTTTCACATCAAAGTTCTTAAGTTGAAATGAAGGAAGAAGAAACAGAATATCAAACAAACATTTGTTATGAATCATGAAATATTACATGTGACTTTGGTCAATCAAGTTGAAGTATGCTAAATTTATAGTTTTTGATCCAAAGTCGAAGTAGTCTAGGATAAAATTTTCACTGTTTGTAAAGACAAATGAATTGCATATAAGAAGAACCCTGAAAAGATAATTGAGAAGCACATGAGGGGTTCTACAGGCTGAGTGGCTCTAGAAGTTTCTCAGTAGAATCCATAGGACCAATATATGCCATGGCAAGATGGGCGGCAGCAGCCATAGTGCATACCTACCATAGCCACAGGCCAGGCCGCTGAAGCCACAGCCCAGGCTGTCATAGTAGTTGCTATAATAGGACATAGTGTTGGGAATGGAAGGGTCAGTTGAAGAGCAGTTTATCAATTTCGTTCGTTCACATGTGTTTGTTAAGTCCATTCAGACCCTTTTATACACCTTCCTTTGTGGGTGGAACAAATGACAGGCAGGAGTTAGCCTCCTATTTTACAATAATTCGCATACTTTCAGAATCTGTAGTTTATCAGGTACAAAGAAGCCCTCATCACTAAGAACCCTTTGCTATTGTGTCAGGAGTCCCACAATCAAAGTAGAAGGCTTAACAAGCAACCTTTGGTATATTTGGAAGGTCCTCCTTACTATGTTAGTTTAAGGTATATGACAAGTTTGCATAGGAAGCACATTTTTTTCACGTCCTTAATGATTATTATTTTTGTTATCATACTTTTTATCTCAATTAAATGTGTGGTTAGGAATTATAAATGTTCACATGTGGGTAAATGGGTTCATGAATTAGAGACATTAATGAAGTCACACAGCTGCCAAATTACCTATGTGTTTTTTAAGAAGCAAACAATTATTTCCCCTAGATATAGGTTTCCAGTGATCACTTATGGTAACAAGACTGCGGACGTATCCCTTTGTCTTACTGCCACTTCTTCTTTCACCTTGAAGTCTGTTGTTCAGTGTTTTTACCATGGTCCAGATAATTTTACCATCGAACTGCGCAATTTGCCATTTACTTATTTATTAATTTTCCTTTGAAACTATTAATTAAATCTCTTCGATAGATATACAACTTGGTGAATTTGTAAGTCACAGTGTTGTCAAAAACTTCTGTTCCAAATTTGGATTCTGATGAAGACTCTGTTCATATTCAGGTGCAGGGATGAGATCTTCTTAACTCTTATCTCAGGATCTGGGATTCCCCTTGCCCATCCATTGCCCTCTAGAAGTAGCATGACCTTGGCAAAGAAAACATGCAAACATGGGCCCAATACCATTCTTGAATGGCAGTCATTTCTGTGAGTTAACGATGCTTTATAGAGAGGTAATAATAACTCATTTGCGCAAGGTGTGGATTCTCTCCTAAGTGGGATTATGCTCCATATTCCTTATTAAAATGATCATCCTAAATTTAATAATTGATGTGTTCCTTGCCTACACTGCATAGACCCAGATATTAGAGAAAACATTGTTTTGTGGGAAAAATAGAAACACAATGACATCTTTGAGTGAAATCTAAAGTACTAGATTTTCTATCAGCAGCTACGCACTCTTCTAATTTCTTTCTATTCTCTTTTATGTGTTCCACTGACAGACATCTACATTCCCACATTACTTGCTAGGAAGGTTCCCCATAAACTTTGCCAGTGGTAGACCTTTGAGCATGACTAGGATTTAGAAAAGAGAGAAGGAAGCCATATTATTTCATTGACATTAGCAAGAAGATATATGACCTTTGGCAAATATGGGGTTTTTTGAAATATACTCTCCTGACAAACACTGCCCTGCTTGCTCAGGCAGCTGTAACTTTCAGTGTCAGTTTGATAGATTCTCCCTCTTCTCCCTC
>NW_011888819.1:95700-105936 GCF_000151845.1 Pteropus vampyrus
TCTTCTTCTTCTTCTTCTTCTTCTTCTTCTTCTTCTTCTTCTTCTTCTTCTTCTTCCCTCTTCTTCCCTCTTCTTTCTTCTTCTTCTCTTTTCTTCAAGATATGGCATATTTAAAAATCTTTAGTAAAATAACTTCCAGTGAAAATATTTAGAAGTTAAGAAGAAATAATTATATGTTCAGAGAGACAAACAGAGAGTTTGTCACCAACAGACTTGTACTAAAAGAAATACTAAGGGGAATTCTTTAGTCAGAAAGAAAATTATTTCATTTGAAAATACAAATGAATTAAAGAGTAATGAATAAAGTAATGAATAAATATGATAGTAAAGATAAGTGAATATTATCTGTACAAATCTTCTTCTTCATCTGTGGGGAATATAAAATATATATAGAATCAATAGGCTTGAGAACATTGACACAAAAGTGATAATATAATTGTAGGTAATGTGTTTTAAGGTTTTAGCCTATATAATAAGTAGTAAAAAATGCTAATTTATATGAGTGTAATAAATAAAAATATATGTTTTACTCTCTAGTGAATCACTACAAGAATAATAAACTAATAGATAATCATCAATAAAATAGAAAGAAAATGGAATATAAAATACTTGATTCACTCAAAGAAAGTAAGAAAACAGAAAATGGAACACTAACCTTGTAGGACAAACATAAAATAAAAAGGAGGATGGTAAATTAAAGGCCCAATATATGGGTTATATAAAAAGACCAAACGTATCAACGAAAATACAGAAATTGTAAATGTGGGAAAATGTAATACTTAGCTACATCCTGCTTAAAATAGATACATCTCTAACCTGTTACAGAATATTTGACAGTTAAAATATATTAGGGAAAACTAGTGTAGCTATAATAATATCAGACATTAAGGAAATAAGAATTTGTGGAACAAGAGAAGAAAATTTCATAATCATAAAGGGACCAATCTATCAGGAGAGCATAGCAACTTTGATTCAATATGACCTAAATAACATAGCTTTAATGTTAAGCAAATGCATTTTCCATAATCATAGTGAAATAAAATATTCGTTAATAACTGAGAGAACGAGCAAACAAAAATAAAAATAAACAAGAATATTAAAGACTGAAACACAATTAGTGAAATCGACCAGTGGAACTAAATAGAAGACAAAACCCAACATCAGAAAACATAATTCTCAAGTATACATGGAGCATTTATGAAACTGATTATGTGCTGAAACTTAAGAAAGCCCCCGAACATTTCAAATTATGTAAATAACTTATGGTATATTTTATAATCACATAAAATTAATTCTAGAAATTAATATAAAAAATGTATCATCAAAAGCCCCAATTATTTCATAGTGAAGTGATGTATTTAGCTTTTGGTGGTTCAAAGAAAAAATCCTAATGGTTAGAAAAATTTTTAAAACTAAATGATACTGAAGATATAGTATATTGCAACTAGAAAGAAAGCACTAATAAGAGGGAAATATAAAAATTTAATTGTACATATTAGAAAAAAATAAAGGCGATACAATAGTACTGTGAGGAATGGATTGTCTTTTCAGTAAATGGTACTGGGCTAAGTTATTCATCTGGATAAAATGAATTTGACCTCTGTTGCATCACATAAAAATCATTTCATAATGAATTATAGATACAATTGTAATGAAAAAACTAATAAAGTTTCTAGATAATACATATAGCTATTAGAGTAGCCAGCAATTTCTTAAACAGGACATTAAAAAAACTAACAATAAAAAGGAAAATGATGGGCTCAACTCTATTCATTTAAGAACTTATTTGTCAAAATGTCAAGAAAATATCATGAAAAGTTAACTGCAATACCTGTCTATGATAATTCCAGAATTTATAAAAGAGTCTAATAAATAACAGATAATCAATTAAAATTTTACAAAAGACATAAACACGCACTTCATAAAAGGGAATTCCCAACTGGACAATAAATATATGAAATAAATATATGAAATCATGTTTGCCTGATTATTTGTCAGGGAAATGAAAAGCAAATGTACAATGAGATGAATAAATACCAACTGGAATAGTTTAAATGAATAATATTAAAACTATGAAGTATTACCTGGTATACAGAAGAACTTAAATTTTCATATACCACTTGTGGGAATTATAAATTGGCATAATCTTTTTGGGGAACTATTTACTGAAGCTTAATTCTATGACTAAGGATTGTACTTCTAAGTATATACAGAGGAAAATGTGAACAAGTATAGTTACTAAAATATGTACAAGACTATTTATAGTAGCATTATTCATGATAATCAATAAGTAGAAAGCTTAAATATTTGATTATTATACAAACAAATTGTGATATATTCACATAGTAAAATAATTTAGCTGCATTGTCCAATATGATAGCCATTAACCATATATGATAATTTATACTAAGAACCAACTTACCTATGTCACTTTTGAAATGAATTTTTTGTAGACAACATATTGTTAGATCCTATGTTTTTTTCCACTCTGCTTGTCTCTTTTAGTTGCTATATTTAAGTCATTTATATTTAAAGCAATTACTGGCATATTAGAGCTTACCAATGCAATTTTGTTACTTTTTTTTTTTATTATTCATTTCTTTCTCTCTTCTTGCCTTCCTGTGTGTTACTTAAACTGTTTCTTGATTCCATCTTTACTTATTTACAAAATTTTAAAATATATTGATTTCCATAGTTTTCTTAGTGATTGTTCTAGGTATATCACAATATACCTACACAACTTATCTCAGTATACTGATATCAACATTTTACCACTTTGAATGAAAAGTAAAATTTTTATTTTCATTTAAGTCTCTTTATACTTCCCACTTTAAAAATACAGTTGCCTAAATATTCCCTCTACATATATTCAACATTATATCAGATGGTGTTATAAAATTTGGCTCCATCATCAAATATCATTTAAAAAACTCATGTGAAGAATAGTCTGTTGTATTTACTCAAATTTTTACTCGCTCTAATGATTTGCTTTTCTTTCTAAGAAAATCTTCCAAATCTTCTATTGTTATCACATATGTTTGGAAATCTTTCTTTAGCTTTTCTTTAAATGCAGGTGTGCTAATGACAAAATCTCTATTTTTTTTCATCTGTGCATGCCAGAAAGATATTTTGGCCAGACATAAATTTCACAGTTGATTCTTCTTTTTTTTCTTTTTAGTACTTGAAAAATGTTGTGTCACTTCCTTCTAGCCTCTGTGGTCTCAGGTGAGAAATTTACTGTTATTCAAATTGATTTTTCCCAATATGTAAAAAAAAAAGTACATTTCAAGAGATTATTATTATTTTTTATTTTTTTTCAATTCTACTCTCTTTTTGATCTTCTTGGACTCTGCTGATACCACTGTTAGTTTTTTGTTATTGTCCCACAAGTCCACAAGGCTCTGTTTGTTTGGTCTGATTTTTCTCTGTTGTTTGGATTGTGTAAATTCTATTGGTCTGCCCTTATGTCCACTGATTCTATCATCTGTCATCTCCACTCTACTATTAAACTCAGTGAGTTTTAATGTTTATTTTGGTTATTGCATTTTTCAGTTATATAATTTCCATTTGATTCTTTTTATAAGGTTTATTTACTAAGATTTTCTACTTTTTCATTTGTTTCAAGAAATTTTGTAATTGCTTCTTGAAGCAATTTTCTGATGCTTTTATTAAAATTTTTATTAGATAATTTTAATATCTTATTCTGATGTGTGCATTGGTTGTCTTTTCTCATTCTATTCCTGGTTCTTAGTATGAAGAGTGATATTTTATTGTGTTTTGTGTAGTTTGGATATTACGATATGTTGATCCTATTTTCTCTCTCACTTTTTTGAAAGCAAGAAATCCCCTTGTAAAGCACCAAGGCCTGGGTATATATGTCTCTTTAGCTTCTTGTTGGGTTTATTGAAACCACCCTGGCAAAGTGAAGTGCTAACTCACACTGCCTCATCATTGCAGATGAGTGGAGTAGAAGTTTAATACCTTCTATCCTCCTGACACCTTCTAATGAAAACGGGGCGCTTGATTGCGCTACCTTATTGCCCTCAAGTGGAGGATGTAAGCCTAAATACCCACTGGTCTCTGCTGATACCACAATTGGTATGAATAATCTGCTTTTTATTTATTATATCTGGACACATAACCATCTCAGTGTTGATCTGATGAGTGATGAGCTGCTATAGAAACATGGATCCCACTACTGAGAAACTCTGAGTGTCATAATATAAAAAAATTGAGATTCTGGAGATCGATTGATGAACATATATAAGCAGACTGAATTTGTCATGTGTTTTAAATGAAAGAGTATAAAAATTGAATGAGAAACTTTGCATAATTATTAGCCTCATTAATTCACTCATCTAACAAATATTTATGAAGCGACCACTCCATACAGTGCTTATACTTTGTGATGATTTTTCCAGGTTCTAAACTATATGATTTACTCTTTTGTATCCTATTATATTTTTCCCTCTCATACCATGAGGAAATGACAACTATGAAAGATAATTTAAAAATATCCATCTTTGTAAAAAAATGAACTAAAATTATTTTAATATAGTCTTATTTTGTGTAAAATTTTAAAACGTAATGAAAGTTGTCAAAAAATCTCATTTAGTGACAAAAAATGTATTTCGCTGAAATCATATCAAATGGAACTTTTTCTAATGTTGGATCTGTAGAGGAGAAAGTCTCAATAGAAAAATATTTGAAATGAAAAAACCAGAACAAGTTCATACAAAAACACAGCAATAAATGGTTTAATCTAAGTGTGCAATGCCAGGAAAAGGCCAAGAACTGAGACACCAAATACAATCATGGAAAATTAGATTACTATTGTAGAAAGTATTATTAAGTAGTTAAGATAATTATTAGTTAAAATTTTAGCTTGTGAAGATAATGTTTTCATGTGATCAAGCAATGGATGTAAGCATATGCATGAGTGCATATGAATCTACATTAGTGTTGCCTGGGAAGAAATGATAGTCATATCTTTTTGACACTTCACCCTTTAAGAATGCAAATAACACAGTATTTTCAGTTATAATCACCTAAAACTAATGAAAATCAAGAAAGATAAGTGAAAATAAAGCAATACTGACATGAAGATGTTGATTATAAAATGAAATTAAAATTTTCTGCTTATGAAAATTATTGAATTAAATTGTACATGGACATAAAATAAAACTATAATTTAAGAGAAAAAGTTATATAAATCATAACATATTTCAAATAACTTTAAGTAAGCAAGAAAAAACATGGCAAATTTGAAATTCACTCCTCCTTCCCCCTTAGATTGGGTTGGGCACTCTTTGGAGGGTAGAATTCCAGGTGAAGAGCTGTAGAAACAATCACGGAATCACAGGAGGAGGAGCCAAGTTGTGTGAAAGACTCTGGAAGTTTCTCAGTAGAATCCGTAGGACCAGAATCTTCTACAACAAAATGGGCTGCAGCAGCTGTATCCATATCCTCCATAGCCACGGCCATAGCTACAGCCCAGTGGGCCATAGCCATAACCCAGCCCATTGCAACAATTGCTATAGAAACACATAATATTAGGAGTGACGGTTCAGTTGAGTAACAGGGAAACAGTGCCTCGTATTGAATGCAACCATCTGCACAGGACCTTTTATACACCCTCAATAGCAGGTGGAGAAAGCCATAGGCAATGTTTACTGAATATTTCACAGTAATTTTCATTAAAAAAATTTTAGAGTCTCTCAATTCATAAGGTGAAATGAAGCCTTCATAGCCAAGATTACTTTGCACCAATGTTAGGATTTTTGAAGTCAATTCATGTGGCTTTAATAGGATTCATTTTCTCAACAACAAAAAAACAAATGGGCAAAAAATCTGAACAAACACGTCACCAAAAAAGATATTCAGATGACAAATAAGCCTACAAAAAGATGCTTAACATCATATGTCATAGGAAATTGCAAATTAAAACAATGAGTTACCATTGCACACCTGTTAGAATGGCTAAAATCCAAAACACTGACACCACCAAATGTTGGCGAGAATACAGAACAACAGGAATTCTCATTCACTGCTGATGGGAATGAAAAATGGTACAGCCACTCTGGAAGACAGTCTGGCAGGTTCTTATAAAACTAAAGATACTCATACCATAAAAACCAGCAATAGTGTTGCTCGCTATTTACCCAAATGAGTTGAAAACATATGTCCACACAAAAATCTGTACGTGGATATTTATACACACGCAAACAATAAAGGTGCCCTTTAATGAAAGAATAAACAAACTGGTAAATCCATGCAATGAAATATGATTCAGCAATAAAGTGAAATGAACTATCAAACAGTGATAAGACACGAAGTAAACTTAAATGCATATTGCTTAATAAAAGAAGAAACCAGAATAGGCTACACGCTGTTTGATTCCAAGTATGTGGAATTCTGAAAAAGGCAAAACTATGGAGCCAATAAAAAGATCAGTGGTTGCCAGGGTTTTGTGTGGAGGGAGAGAGAGATGAATAGGTGAAGCACTGGAGATTTTTAGGACCGTGAAGCTATTATTCTTTAATGATGAGTAGAGGTTATTATCCACTTGTCAAAACCCATAGAATGTGCAACACAATGTGAACTGTGGTCTTTAGTTAATAACAATGTATCAATATTGGCTCATCCATTCTAACAAATGTACCAAATTAATGCAAGAAATTAATAATAGCAGATTCTAGAGGCAGGAGGGTGACGGGGTACATGTAAACTCTGTACTTTCTGCTCAGTTTTTCTGTAAATCTAAAACTGATAAAACAGTCTATTAATGTTTTAAAAAGCATCATTTATTTATTTTCAAAGCCTTTACTTACTGTAGATTTGGTCAGTTGATAAATAATACCAAATTACTTGGATGACATAAAGTACACAAGCATTCCTCTAAATTTTCTTTAAATTATAATATTTAATTTATATATATTAAATGTATAATTTTTCTATTATGCAGTCTGAAATTTTATATTATAAAATTTCTATATAGTATATAGATATATAATTTATATTATTCTACTATAGTTTTAAATTCTATATTGTATTTAGTGGATGAGTGGGTATCTTGAAAGCTGAAAGCAATATTCTATAATTAATTTTTGTAAGCTCATAATATTCATTATACTATATATAACTATATGTATGATTTGTCTCAAATTATGATAAATTATAACTTGGTATATATTAAAATATTGATGTTTTATTTTTCCTCTGAAATTTTTTAGAAGGAATTTGCTGAAACAAATTCATCCTTTCATAATTTCTATAATCTTATTCTATGAAAGATTAAGGACAATAATCCACTGCCTTAAACTGTTACTAGATTGTAGTAGGCAATAAATATTTGTTGAATTATCTATATTCAATCAAACTAAGAACTATTTGTTCTGTCTCATGAAAGAATCGAATGTGACAGATATAAACTTTAAATAAAATAGAAGAGAATTGTATTTTAATACACTATAAAATACACCAACTCGAGGGTACATTTATGATGCCATTTTAGTGAAACTCCGCAACTATTCATTTAAATCTAGATTTCACTCAGTCACTTTATTATGCTTTTATTTTTATTCACACAGAGTCCTGGCTCTGCAACCTGGATCCATCAAGGCAGAAAAGAGTACCTTAACTATTATATATACAAAAAATTATAAAATATAAAGTGAGTCTCTGTGTTAAATCTGTATTGAGATTATATCAATGAGCTTCTCCTGGAGGAACGATTTGTACTAGAACATCAGAATATCAGACTATAATATTAGATATACTATTTAAGCAGCCTCCAAATGGTGTCCAGGAGCCAGATGTACCAGCTCAGGCAGCCTCTTCCTTTTATTGCTGCATTTTGTGACATCATGTTGGTAGCTTTATAGCAGAAACAATAAGAGTATTTTCACTATAGAAATATGCAAACATCACATATCAGGACCTTTTTTCCTCCTGAGAGTAGTTTACCAAAGCCACTACACCTGGCCTAAATGTGTAAGCTTGTTGACTATTGTCATGGGGAAAAGAAAACTCTAGGTTGATGAGACAGAGGGAGCAGTGACTAAAGAATCACAAGGAAGCACACATTTTATATGAATTGACGTCATATTCTTGTATCATTGTCGCCTGAGGATGTGTCAAAGACAAGTGTTTTCACTTTCTCTCATGTACTCTTTCCTACCTGTATTAGAGTTCTCCAGAGAAACAGAACCAATAAGATACACATATATATGTATATACACATATATACATGTATATATACATATACACCTTCTCTTTCTATATGGAAGTTTATTATAGGAATTATCACACATGATTGTGGAGGCTGAGAAGTCTCGTGATCTACCATCTGCAAGATGCAGAACCAGGAAAGACAAGTGTATAATCCAGTCCAAGTCAGAGACCTGAGAAGCAGGAGTGCTGATGTCCAAGGACAGGAGATGTCCCAGCTCAAGCAAAAAGAACAAAATTGTCTATATTTTTGTTATATTTAGGTCCACAGTGGATTAGATCATGCTGACCTGTATTGGTGAGGACCATCTTCTCTAATCAGTCTGCTGAGTCAAATGTAAGTCTCCTTCAGAATCACTCATGTAGACACACCCAGATTTTGTTTTACCAGCTATGCGGACATCCCTTAGCCCAGTCAAATTGACAGATTAACTTAACCATCAGACCAACCCATTTGCCAACATACCAAAACACATACAGAACACAATGAAGAGAAATCGATTTAAATGCAATAAATCAATATTTTCAATGTGATGTTTATTAAAATTCACCTAAATTTTTCTCACATAAAGTTATTGGTCAAAAATGTAAGACTTTCAAAGTCAAACTGTCAAAGGAAAAACTCTTAAAAATTGTGAGACATTCCAGATGATTTCAGGGACTCTAGATGAGTCTTGCAGAATCTGACCTATTTTTCTAAATCCTTTAGGATGACGTTGACTTTTTAGAATAGCAAATTGAATTATTCACATGAAGAACCATGGAGGCAGATTCAGGAAACCTAGGTGGACCAACTGGTTGAGTTTCTTTGGAAGTATCTCAGTAGAATCCATACGAGCAGTATCTTCTGCAGCAAGATGGGCGGCTGCCGCCATATCCATATACTCCAGAGCCCCAGCCATAACCACAGCCTAGACCACCGTAGCCACAGCCTAGACCACCGTAGCCCCATCCATAACCACAGCCATAGCCACCATAGCCACAGCCACTATAGGCACAGCCCAGGCCATTGTAGCCATAACCAAGACCTCCATAGTAGTTGCCGTAGTAGCTCATGGTTTCAGGAGTGAAGAGTTTGATTGAGGAGCAGGGAATCAGTTTCCTCAGTTTGAACATCACCACCTGCACAGGGCCTTTTATATGCACCCTCGGTTGTGGGTGGGACACATCACATGACTGTTAATGACATATTTCCTACTAATTTACATTAGCGTACCTCCTGAATCTTTGTTTTATTAGACAATGTGAGGCCCTTGTAAGGAAGATTGCTTTTGAGTCAGCGGCACTCCTACGATCAAATCACATGCCTTTAAAGTTTCTCTTTTTCTCATTTTATAACTATTACTCATCCTTTACTTATTTAGCTTAAAATATTTGACTAGTTTTTAATGTAGTTTAATCATTGACTAGGTTCTTCAATGTTAATTTTTTAAATTCTATCATTACGTCTGCATAAAATATGTGAGGCTCTTCTACAAGGTGAAAAATAACTTTCTTAATTTGATAGAGTCATGTAAGCTTTTCTGTGTTTATTATTTACTTTAATAAGTAAATTTTATGAAGGCATAAAAGTATACAGAATTGTATTTTGAAGCTTCACAAACATCCTCAGGATTTAATAACTGTCAATATTCTACCATCCATTCCTTTACTCTCCATATATTTTTTATCATTATTGTTATTTCTGCTGAATATTTTAAAGCAAATCCCGGACAAGGTTTAGCATTTTTCTTATAAGTACTTCAGTGCTTATCTTTATCACAAAGCGAGATTAAATATATGATTACAATACCACAATCACACGGGTGAAATTAAAAACAAGTTTCTTAGAATCCTCTACTATTAAATTTATGATCAGATTTCTGTGATTGGTTCACAAATATGTTTTTATGGTTATTTTTTTCACATTGGGACTCATTAATTTAAGGCATAATATCTCTTAATTCTTTTAAAAGACATCAAAGTTTTTTGCCAACCCGTTTCATCATGTATTTTATTTTTTGAGGA
>NW_011888819.1:106132-121160 GCF_000151845.1 Pteropus vampyrus
CCACCCATTTTCATTTAAGAATATTAACTTTTACTGCAGTATGAGATCTGAGGTGGGTAGGTGGGGAAAAAAAAGTACTTTAAACTACATGTCTATAAATTTAATGAACTATTTTCATTAGTGCAAAAGATTTTTCATTCTAATATAATGTTTCTCACCCATTAATGGCACTGATTAATTGACTAACTACGAATACATTTCTATCTTATTATAAGGACACCTTTTCTTTCATTATGACATTTACATTAATGTTTTTTATTAAATTTATTTGGGTGACATTGGTTAATACAATTATATAAGTTTAAAATGTACAATTCAATAACATGTCATATTAAATTTATTGTTACATTAGTTTTTAACGATTGTGTTTGATTACATTTTATGATTATATGCCCATGCAAATTAGATTTTATTTTATATTTATTTCCATTAATGTACTAGTTCCATTTTCAGAGAGTCTGTTATTTATTTCTTAGTGAAAAACTTTGGTATTTTATACATTCATCTGTCACAGTCTGATTCAGTCCCTCTGACCTGGATGTGGGAAATAAGGAAGGCTTAGTTTAATGGTGTCGATGGAGCTGTGTTCTTTCCCATCCTCCTCCCTCACCACTGCTATGTTCTCAGGGTTTATTTGCTCTTATGTTTCTGGGGAGCATCTATGCACACACAACTGATGAGTAGCAGAGTGGTAGCATATATTGTAGAACAGATGTCATTGAGTTTGGGAATCAACTGGGTGTTGTTCTTGGTATATAGAAAAAAATTCTCTGTCTATAGGAGAACATACTCTAGGTTTTCATTTTTTTATTAACATTTAATTTTCATCACTGAGTTGTGCTTTTTACCAACATTGACTGGATCCAAGTGTAAACCCAAAAGTGGACATGGTATGTGTTCAATTGGCTGAAATCTACTGAAGCAACAGTATGCACACAGTATCACTCAAGGAAGGTATCATGCATGAACATGTGAGAGAATTGATGATGTTTTTCCAACTATGAATAAAAAGTAAATTTTGTTTTGTTTTATTAGATAATCTTAAGCATGCAATTGTACAGTTTTCTCATCAGAATCATCAGAAGGTTTGATATCATGCAGGTGTATGATTATATTTTATGACCAGTGATTCTTGGCCATAAGCACATTGGGTAAAAAATAGAGAAGCACTAACCCTCTACTTTTCATCGTTACTGGATTTATCTTCCCCTCTAAGCATAACTTGGGAAGGATTTGAACAATACCAATTTGGCAAAATAAAATCATTTGGGCATTGATGCTCTGGAGAGAGATAACTGTATTCACATCTAAATAACCACATTTTTCATCTGCTCTTATATGTAAAAGTAAGCTCTTAATTTAAAGCATTTAAAAAGTCACATAAAACAAAGATTTGTCAGCTTTATTTATTAATTCATTTATTTTTCATTCATTAAAAAGAACAGAAACAAAAACAAAAACTAATATCCTCACTATTGTCTGACACTGTCCTAGGTGCTGGTACCACGTGAAATTCTGTCAGTGGTATTGTGTTCTTAGTATTTTTGGATTTTTCCTCATAATACAGGCTGTGGTGTTTTTAAGAGGCCACTTTAGAAAATTCCAATATAATGGATACAAGATTTAAAAACTTTACATACTGAGAAAATGAGATATGACCTCTGATACTTTATGGCAAACCATAAACGTCCTTATTTAATCTCATAACCTTATTTTAAAAATTAATTAATATAAATTTGCAATTCCTGAAGAGTTGTTTGGCCATGCATATCATTCTTAAGAAATCATATCTGCAACATGAAATATGTTGAAATTTCATATTAATAAAGTAGCTATGCCTTTATCAATCATTTGGAGCAAAGTGTAATTTCAAATAAAATCAAAATGACTCAAATGTTAAGTCAAAATGAGTCTTCAAACAGACTGATGTTGAAATTACTTTATTCAGTTTTTTTTGGTAGGGTCTGGAGAAAAGTTGTATTCAATATAAAAATAAGCTATGATATCTTCAAAAGAGAAGTTAGACATATAAAATTAAAAAACCACTGTTCCATGAGAGCAGTAATCAAATTTCTTATGCCTGATGTGCTGATTTGGTAATGGGGTGACACTATCTAGAAATTCTCAAAGACAAAAATGATTTGCATACACATTTTGTGTGCTAATATCAGATACAGTATATGGAGTGTCATTTAAAAGATAGGAATTGAAAAATCAAAGAATAACCACTAAGAAACACAGTCCAACATGCTCAGATGTGGAGTATAAGGAAAGAGCCCGATAGAGGCGCATAGAATATATTTATGGGAAATAGGAGTATTGCTGTGTGATTTTATCTATTAATTAAACATTTAGCATATGAGCTAATGTTTACATATGATCAAGTATAGACAGTGGCAGTGGTTATATGTTCATCAAAAGCAAGTTTCATTTAGAAATAACTTGTTCGTAGGCTTTGATTTTTTAACATATCAAGAAAGGCAATGTTTTCATCATAATATTCTCACACATGTGCATACAACAGATATAACAAAAGTAACATAAAAAAGCAATATTGTCAATATCGGAGATTATATTTAAAATTAAAATAAATTCTGTCTCACATGAAGGATGTTAAACTAAAATATCTGTAGAGCAATAATTGTAGCATAATAAGAAGAGGAAAAATTTATTTAATAAAGCAAGAAATTCCAGATGATTTTATTCAACTGAAATGGATGTAGAATTTAAATTGTTCTCTCCTTCTCAAGTAGCCTCGGATGAGATGATCACTATTTCATAAAGAACTCAGAAAGTGGAGTTGGGAAAATACAAAGACGAATCCTGGAGTGTTTCTAGATGTTTCTCAGTAAAATCCAAAGGGCCAGTAACTTCCAGAGAAAGGAGGGTGACAGCAGCCATATCCATACCTACCATAACCACAGCCATGGCCACAGCCATAGCCACAGCCCAGGCCACCACAGTAGTTGCTGTAGTAGCACATGGTGTTAGGAGTTGAAGGTTCAGATGAGAATGTCCTCAGCCTGAATGTCAGTATCCACCAGGAGTGTTTTATATACCTTCAGATGTGGGTGGGGCAAACCATAGGAAGTCCTAAACTCACAATATACACTAATTTACATTCGAAAACTTTCTTAAGCTCTTGTATTTTATTTTTTAGGCAAAGAGACTCTTCCACTAGAAATCTTTTTGCTTTTAGGTCAGGTTTCTCACAATCAAAACATATGACTCTAATAATAAATAATTGCTATATTTGTTTCTATGTATCTTTTGCTCTTTCCTTTTATTTCTTCTTTGAACCAGTTATTCTTTAGTAGCATATTGTTTAATTAATCAATGTCACCTCAATAAATTTAATAAAAAAGAAAACTGGAGGCAGAGCCAGGAAATTACAGGTGAAGAAGTTCAGTAGTCTGAGCTGCTCTGGATGACTCTACCACAGTAAGATGGGCAACTGTGCCCATACTCACCACACTCACAGCCAAAGTGACAGCCCAGGCTGCCATAATGATTGTTGTAATAATAGTGCATGGTATCAGGAGTAGAAGTTTCAGTGTGGAAAAGGGAATTGTTTTCCTCAATTTGAATGTCACCATCTGTACATGGAAATTTTATACATCTTCTGTAGCATATGAGGTAGTGTGGCCTCTCATTTCAGATAAAGCTGAATAATAAAATTTTATAAAACTCTTGTTTCAATAAGTAAGGACAGATCCTTATAGCAAATTTTATTAACTATGTTTCCTAGAGTCCAGTAATCATGCCACATGTTTTAAATTAGAGATTCTTCTTATATTTTGGAGAGCTTGTCAGTCTGTTTTGTTATTTAAGTCCATATTCAGGTTTTTTAAAATGTTGTCAACATTCAAGCCTTTGGATCCAATTTCTTATTTTTTTCTTACAATATTAATTTCCATTGAATATTCACATATGCAATCAGGAAACAGTATGTCTATTTGAGTAAGGAAATTAAAAATGTAAGGGATTATTGAGGTAAAATATCTTTTAGATTACATAATTCCTTTGAGCAAATGACTCTTTATACCAAATAAGATTTTCTATTGATTAGAAAATGAAATAACTACATTTAGACTAAAATACTAATATGAAGCAATATATTTTTTATCTTGAGGTTTATTTATTTGTCAAGCAAAACTTTGCTTTTTTTTTCTGTGTGAGTTTACCATTATGTTACACAATTAAGGATTTATCTAGAAATCCAAGTATTGGTATTGGATCTCCTCCCACATCTCACCGCTTGGGTTTCCATATAATCAGCTTGCTTCTCAATTGGTTCTAGCATTTCTCCAGAAAGGTTTTCTTGAAATAGTGGAGGAAGAAATATGTGACATGGACTTCTCATATCTGCTTTTACATTCAATCTGTTGTGGCAACTCATATCATAATAGCATATATCTGGAAAACTTCATGTATGTTCATGAGCTGATAAGAGTGCCAAAGACATTCAAATATAGTATAAAAATAATTTTGGCCTTTTGGATCCCTTGAAAGGGTCTTGGGTTCCCACAGGTGTCAACAGACCACACTGTGATAAGCCCTGCTCTAAAGCAGTGATCTTTTAGACTTTTAGGTCAGAAAACCATACCGAAAAACATTTGAACCTACACCCCGAATGTTAATTTAGCAATTTATTTACAATTTCCTGTGTGCATTAATTACCTATAATCATTAAATATAAAATATAAAATTAATAAAAGTAAGAACTCACTTTGTGATAGATTATGCTTTAATACATTATAAAATTTTAAAGATTTTATAATATATAGATTTGAAATTTTGGTTTGAAATTCGTTTAATTTTAATTATTGAAAAAAAAGATATATTACTTCCTACATTAAACAAATCATGATAATACATTTTAATCTCATTATATAATTTGTGTTTGAAAGTTAGCTAATATACAACTTTCTTAATTTTGATAGTCTGTTTTTATAAACTAGTTGAGGGTTTTTTATGCAAATGAGGCCAAAAACTCACATTCTTCATTTGAAAACAATTTCAAAACATTAGATTATATTGTAAAATTTTAATATAACACAGATATCAGAAGTTTACAGATAGTATACCAATATAAAATTTAGTAATGTCACAATGAAAACAATCTCAAATATCCATTTATAAATGCTGTCTCTCAACAACAACATGCCCGGGGTACTTTAGGAGCTAAGTGTTGACTAAATGAATAAATGAATGAGTAAATGAATGAATAATGCTATGAAATGAACTTCAAAGTAAAAATGGTCTATTTATAAAAACATTTGCTAAAAACATGGCAAGAATCTCAGGATTGGCACAACAGTCCCATTTTAGCCTGGACACAAGTTTGATACTAGTGACATCAGGCAACTGAGAGGTTTTCTTGCAATGAAGCTACCAGAGAGCAATCAGGAAGCAGAGCCTCGGGAAACTCATAGAAGCATGACTTAAAATGTGGATGTTTTCCTCTGCATTCTGGGGAAACAAGATCAGTCAGCCCCGTGAAGCTACCAGACTCTGGGTGCATTACGAAGTACTTTGTTCATGAATTAAAGAGAAGAGGCCAAATTTTTGTGAGGAGAAATCAATTAACTGTATCATATGGAAGCTTAGCTTTAAATAGTATGAGAGATATATAGAGGGATGATAAATTTAAAAAAGGATGAAGGAAAGTAGCATCACCCCTTGCAATAGTAACTATACACAGGCTTCCATCTTATAATTATCCGTAGGCAAAAATGACCGTGAACATAAATAAGCATCAAAGCATATCATATTTGCAATGAGATTAAATTTATCGAAGGAAGTACGCAGAGATTAAAGAAAACTTTTGTTGTATTTTAAAAGACATTCTTTATGATTTTGCATAATGGAACCAGAGAAAGGTGACCTCTACAGTTCTTTCATGATAGACAAGACATATCTTTGCTATTTTAGAGAGACAAGGTGAGATGAACAAGGCCAGCAGCAGAATCTGTGTTTCACAGGAGGACAAATATGGTGGGTTTAGTGACTCTGGAATTTTTCAGTAGAATCTGTATGACCAATACCTTCCATAGCAAGTTGGGTGGTAGCATCCATTTCCGTAGCTACCATAGCCACCAAAGCCACAGCCATAGCCACAGCCATAGCCACGGCCAAGCCTACCACAGCTGAGCCCACCACAGCCATAGCCCCCATAGAAGTTGCTGTAGTAGATCATGGAGTCAGGGATGGATGATGTCAGGAGTGGATAGTTTTCTGAGTTTGAATCTCACCATCTTCACAAGGACTTTTATATTTCCTCAGTAGTAGGTGTGGCCAGTCATGCTGCCCTCATTATAAATTATTTTATGCTAACCACAAACAATACGAACAGCAATATTCTCATGAATCTCTCATTTCATTCGGCATAGAGTGGCCTTCCCAGACAAGATGTTGCATCAAGATTTTCACTATCAAACCATGTGCTTTAAATAATAGTTTGATTTAGGTTTAAAGCCATTCCTCATCAAGGGCTCAAATTTAAATTCCATAATGAGATTCTGTGAAATCACAAAAACTATGCAAACTGCAACAGATTCAAATTGTTTTATGTTTATTCACATCCTCAAATTCATCTGGCTATTGCAGTTGAGGCAGTTATCCTGGGGAAATGGAAATATTAATGGGAGAGGTTTCCTTAAAATATGAGATCTGTCATAATGCCCCATATGTCTTCATAGATAAAACAATTTTATGTTAAATACATAATTCAGGTAACATTTTTACCAGATACAAGTTTACAAGTGTACAGTATACTTTATTTTTCATATTTTACCAAATTCTATCTTGAGTCACCATGTGCACTAGATGGAAAAATATTTATGCTTGTTCCTTCCATGTAAACTCAAGAAAATTTAATGAAATTCTATTAATCAAGATTAAAATTCAATTGTATTAAAGGTTTCACCATTCTTCCTCCTCCTGAGGTGGACTTTTATGTGCAGTGCTGTGCTGTTGATTGGAGGGTGCACCACGTCTGTCCTCTGCTGACATTTGTGGCTGGTATAATGCATACATATTGCCATTTTCCATTGCCATAACCCCAAAAACTCCTCTGGTCAATCCTAGCATTCAGTGCTACGCCCTTGTGGCTCTACAACCAGAAAAGTCTTTGATTGTTATAGGAAAATCAGAGTCTACACTCGGGTCCATCTTGGATGGACACGAAGTGTTGCATTTTCTACCTGCTTTTGCTGTGGTTATTGAACAACTCATGGGACATGCTCCTCTTCAGAAAAATCAGAGTGTGCCTTTCTCTACTTTGAGATGCACTTACGTAATGCAGGGTTTCGTTTTCTTTCCGTTTCAATGACAAAAGGTGCCTACATGAGGACTTACCCATGTCTGAGTTCTCTTGTTCAGTTCATCAACTCTCCCCTAAAGCTTGTATCTGGGACTACAGTTACGGGGTAAAATAAATAATAAGAGTAAATAAAATAAGAGTAAAAAATAAATAATAAGAGTAAATATTGTTCTAAGTACTTGACACATATTAACTAATTTGACTCTCAAAATCATCTTCTGGAATAGGTATTATTGTTACCATCCAATCTGCAGGTGACACAACTGAGGCACAGTTGTGTCATACAGTGGTCATACAGTCATAAGTGATAGAGGTAAGATTTGAACCCAGGTGGCTGATTCTAGAAGATTTACTCTCATCTACTATGGTCTATTGGCACCTATGAACATCTAAGAACATAAGTTCAGAGGGTTATTTGTCTTGACCATTGAAAATCTGAGCATCACTGCATACAAAAAAAATATAGTGGTCTTTAGTAAAATGTTTCTCATAGCTTGAAATATTTTACTAAGAACTCTGTTTTTTTGTTTTATGGTTTTTTTTTTTTTGTAAAAATCTACTAGTGCCATGAAAGCTACCTTTGCCACTACTATTATTTTATATAAAGAAATGTTTATATGTGCCTTTGAGCCAGAACATAAATATTACAAATATGTTGAAATTTAAAGAAAATTCCTGCATAAAAATGCAATGTTCTCAGTAAAATTTCATCGTTTCTATTTTTTGATATAGATTCAGAATATAAATCTGAAACCTTTGGAAAAATATTTTGTGTTTTAAAAATAGAATCATAAAAGGAAATATTAATGTAAGTGAGAAAGAAATCTAGTTTTATTAGGATTGTTGTTTCACAATTTCAAACTATTGGCTTTTTGTCAATAGTTTCACGAAGTTTTTGGCTTTTAATAGTAAACCATCTCTCTTGTGAAAATAAGGAGAACTAAAGAAAAAGAAAATGGTTTTGGTGCAGCAGGGAAGAGATGGAGAAACTCAAGGTAAAGGTAGATTATTGTCACTTTTTGAATATCAGCTAAAAGAAGGTAAAGTTATCGGTTGTCTGCCTTATGTTAGAGTGTCTACTAAAAATGCTATTTCTTGCCATGAAAACTGGTTACCAATGGGTAATTTGAAGAGCTTGTGTGAGTAGTTTTTTGAAAATGAGACAATTGATTCTTATTAATGACTCACAGATGATTCAGGCATGTTTAAACAATGGCAGATGTCCTCCACGGCCCCTAAAGCCATGCCTTAAAACTGGGAGCCCACAAATTGCTCAGATTGGTCCTGCAAATTAGCCAATAGCATGACTTGTGTAGTGGGTCCCACCCACACCGAGGACATATAAAAAGCCCTCTGCAGGGACATCGCGCAGACTGAAGTCACCTACACTCCTTCTCCACCCAAGGACAACCTCGACAACCGACACCATGTGTGGCTACTATGGAAACTACTATGGAGGCCGCGGCTATGGATGCTGTGGCTATGGAGGCCTGGGCTGTGGCTATGGCTCCTGCTATGGCTGTGGCTTCCGCAGACTGGGCTGTGGCTATGGATGTGGCTATGGCTGTGGCTATGGATATGGCTCCCGCTCTCTGTGTGGCTGTGGCTATGGATGTGGCTGTGGCTGTGGCTCTGGCTTGGGCTACTACTATTGAGGACATCATGGGTGACTCAACCTCTACAGATGGATTTCGGGATTTACCAACCTGAACACCACAAGTTCTGAGCCTCATGGTGGATGACGATTATCTTAACACCAGTGTTTGACATAATTTGGCTGAAAACTTTTTCTCCAGCGCCCTCTGGATCTGATACATCAACTTTTCCCTTTCCTGAATTTAACTCATGAAAAGCGGGAGAATGTGAAATTCATCCTGCAAACTTCTGTGTGGCCTCTCATGGGAATGATGCTTCACTGATACTGTCTTTTGATTGTCCTGCAGGATCTTTTTCTCTGTTTTTCAAATAAACTTATTCATTCTGGCACAAAAATCATGATTTTCTTTTCATTTAATATCCAGTACTTAGTTTTTAGTTTTTTAAAATTGTATCAAACAATTGCTTTATTTATGGACTATCTTTTTAAAAATGTATTTTTAATTGAGTTGTGACTATAAGAAAGTGACACTCTTTGTAGCCATCAGTTTTCTATTCTGGTCAAGCAGGAATGAGACGTGTTAGACTGAGTTATTTTCAAGATAGACAAGATAATATTTGTCAATTTAGTTAAGCATTGTCTGGAAGCACGATATATTCTAAGGGTTTTTACATCAAAACATTCCTCTACATGAAATTCCTTAGAAGATATGAATGTTGACACATGATTCTGATTCTAATTTTTGATTTGGACGTATTTAAGCAAGAAGTATTTATTTGGCTTGTCCAGCTCAAGCAGTAGAGGTCAAACCTGCTTCTCTCTACCTAACATTCCAAACCTTACTATGGTTTAAATATTTTATTCTAGAAGATGACATTTCTAAAACCCATTATATATTTATGTTTAAAGCTTTTTCATAGCATTCAACATTCTTTGTCTTGACTATTTCTTTCCTGTGGTTTGTGTGGTTCCAAGTTATATTGCAGCCGTTTGCCTTTCCACCAGTTTTCTTTGACTCGCATGTTTGTAAACTTAGCAGCTATCTTTTCTTGAAGTGGGATTTCTAGATTTTGAACAAGAATGAGTATAACTGCTATATTTATTTTAAGATAATAGATATGCTTCAACTCCTGTCGACAGGTTCACAGTTTAAAATTGTTAACCTTTCAAGGAGGAATTAAGATCCCTGGAAAACTCAAACCTTCAGAGAGAGCTTTGATTTTTTTTCTCTTCAAGTATACTTGTATGAGGCTCTGTCTTTTCTATTTACTTTATTCTTAAAGTTTAGAATTTTTGTTTAATATTAAGTGGAAATGGGATGATCTATGTTTACACATCTCAAGAAATAGTAGATTTTAAAACTATTTTGGTTTGTTGGGTAAGCCATAATAGCTGGGCACAAGAAATGTCTTAGATCTAACTCAGAAACCAAGGCTGTTCTTCACTATGATTTTCTAAGATTGGCCACTTACATGTGATTTAATGTCACCTAAAATTCATTAACATTTTCAGCAGCTCTAATGCATTGATTCTGATGTTAAATGCCACTATGATCATTCTCAGATAAACTTCCATTTGCTCACATGTTTATTCACTTTAAAGCCTTCAAATTATGAATATCTTACATTGAAATTGAAATACATGGGATTTTTCTATATCTTATTCCTTATTTATGTCTCTTTTCCTATAGTGAAAAACCCTCTACCTCAACATCACTGTAATTTCTCTATCCAACTGTATACACATCATACTTCTCGAATTTCTACACATAAAACACAATCTTCTTACTGCCTTGTGACATTTGGCAAATTATGTAACCATTTAGAATTGCTGTTTTTATATATATAAAAAAATTAAGTATAATGATAGAACCTACCTTCTAGAATTATGAGAATTAAGTGTGTTAAAATATGTAAAGCACTTAGAAAAATGTTTAGTATTTGAAAAGCATAACTTTACTATTACATGCATGGCTTATTTTCCAAGTCTTTGCATATAAAATAATAATTTTCTATCAAATTTGTTCAGCGCTGCTTATATAATTTATACTCTAAAATTGTGTATAATAATTTACATTTATAATCTAAATAATAATAATAAAGTAGCATTTATTAGCTGTTTACCACAGGGCTTGGTAAGTCTTTTATGTACGTGGAGCATTTATTAGTTGTTTACCATAGGGCAATCACTTGCTAAGTCTTTTATGTACATTATCTCACATAAGCCTCAGAACAATTCTGTGATATGTTAAAATGAATCCTGTTTTACAGCTGAATAAAAGTAAAGAGGGATAAAATACTTTTCTCACTGGCAGGTTTAATGTGCAAATAGATGTCTCATAACCACATGTTTGTTGTCTCTTTACATATTAATATAAAATGTTGGTTTTTCCTGCTTAGATAATTGCAAGAATTCTTTTCCCCTACTAAATACAGAAGAATCTCTCAGGATAAATTTGATTATTAGTATCATTTAATTGTCATTGACTAATACTAAACTAAAATATATATGATAATCAATTTTATTTTTAATCCTTCCTGTCCCAATAAAATCTTCCATTTTATTCTTTCTTTATTCTTTATTTTCTAGCTGCCACTTTCTTTACGAAATTCCACCCCTCCTATATTAGACTTGTAGAATCTCTTATGTATGTCCGTTATTTAGTTTGTATAACTTTTATCTTTTTTTATGCTTTTGCTCCGAATTCTAGTAGAACTTCTCAGTTTTTTCCCCCATCTCACCTCATGTTAAATTTTCTGTCTTCAACAAATTCAGTAAATTTTTCATGATAAATATATATTTCTTCTTTTCATAGTTTTCTGTTTGCTTGTATGCTTGTTGTAGCTTTATATAGTCCATGGATCTTAAACATTATTAATTTTGGAATTAAAAAAATATGTTAAAGGGTTTTACCTTTCCTTGCAATAACACAATTTTAATAGGTGGGCTCATTCTAAGATCTTAGATTGATCCTTTATTTTTTATGGCTAGTTATTTTCATATGGTTTTATCCTTAAAAAGAATAACCTACATACCCATTACTTAGGCTATAGATTTGTTTCATCAGAATATGTGTATTCATATGCAAGCAAATCTTTTATACATAGACAGCTATCCAGGAAACTGTAGATTTCTAATTTGTTTTGCTTATTCAGCAAAAACAATTATTTTCAAGGGGGACCATATAGTGTGGGAAATGAAGGTAGTCATTTCCAACACTATCTAAAAGATTTTATTGTTCATGTTTATTGTGGCTGTCCTACTGATCTATGTCAGGTTTCATCTATTTTCTCCATAGGTAAATGTTTCTTTCTTAAACATAGAATCCTAAACTATTTTCTTTCTTCTAGTTTTCCAAAATTGCACAGAGAAATACTTTCAAGATTCTTGTGTATGGATGGCAATACTTACATATATATGGTACCATTTATTAATTTCTTCAGTGTTATAGATTTTTAAAACTGCTATCATTATCTTCCCTTCTTTTCTGAAGCCATTTTTGATCCAAAAGTCAATATAAATTCTCTCTATTATACACACACACACACACACACACACACACACACACACACATACATGTAATGCATACACACATATACGCATACATAATATTATGATAATGTTGAGTCAGTCAAGTTTCCTGATAGCCAACAATAGAACAGATACCGGATACTGAATAAATAAAGAAATTAGCTTTGTCAGATTTTCTGAGAAGGCTATGCAGCCAGGAATAATAAAATAATAATTTTTAAAAACCCACTATGGTTGTTCTAGGAATACACTCCTATGCCTCTTTCCGAGTGCAGACATTGTGGGCTGTAAGGATGAGGTTCATTTAATCATCTAATTCTATGACATCTAAATGCTAAATGTATTTGCCACTATTCTCAGTATATGATGATTCTCCTTATTACCTACTTGCCTACGGTTTTCTCTCCTGAATTTGTACTCCATTGAGAAAGAGTGCTATAATGTCACAGAAAAATATATATCATATCTATCTATCATCTATCTGTCTGTCTATCTATCTATCTATCTATCTATCTATCTATCTATCTGTCTATCTATCTATCATCTATCACCTATCATCATCTATCTATCATCTATTACCTAATCTTTTTCTAAAGGGATATATATTCAATTTCTTTCTAAAGGGAGCTAGAGAATTTATTAGAGCAACTGAATACTAGGAAGATTACTCAAATTTTTAGGATGCTATTTGTCAGAGTCTGAGCTCATGTTTCTATAGAAACCACAAATACAACAATTTCCTTTTATTAGTTTGAAGGCACACAAAGACCAGATGCTATTAATTGGGATTCTAGTTCAAATGTGTTTTATAATGGAATTAATGATTCCATGAACCCATCTTCTAGTAATCTCTACAGCCCTGGTATGGAGGTACATAGAAACTAACAAAATCCTTACATGGTTCCCTTACTAGTAATGTGTAGTGGGAATGTTCAATTAGAAGACCCTGACAATGCTCGGCAGCCAGCTTAGCATACCAGAATCAGTGTCACATACTGCATGTGTATTAGTCAGGGTTCTCTAGAGAAAGAGCCAATAGCATAGATTGATCGATCTATCTACATATCTCTTATCTATCCGCTCTCCTCTCTCTCTCTC
This sequence comes from Pteropus vampyrus, assembly GCF_000151845.1. Taxonomy (NCBI): domain Eukaryota; kingdom Metazoa; phylum Chordata; class Mammalia; order Chiroptera; family Pteropodidae; genus Pteropus; species Pteropus vampyrus. The sequence goes on from NW_011888819.1 coordinate 119,683, forward strand.
TCTCTTATGTATCATCTTTTTTCCTTCTTTCCTTCTTTTTTTTTCTTTCAGCTGATTTTTTATAGGAATTGTCTCACATAATTATGGAGGCTGAGAAGCTCCCTAACCTGCCATTTACAAGCTGGAGAACCAAGAAAGCCACCAGTGGTGTAATTAAGTTTAAGTACAAAGTCCTGAGAACCAGAAGCGCCAATGTCCAAGGGCAGGAGAAGATGAATGTCCTAGCTCAGGCAGAGAGAAAATTTGCCCTTCTTTTATTCCTTTTGCTTTATTCAGGCCCTCAATGTATTGAATGTTCCCTAGACACACTAGTAAGGGTGATCTTCTTAGTTTATAGACCCAAATGCTAATCCTGTCTAGAAACACCCTCACAGACACATCCAGAAATGTTTTATCAGCTCTCTGGGCACCCCTTAGACCAGTCAAGTACACACATAAAAAGTAACCATTACAACATTGAATGGCAGAAATTATTGTTACCCTTAAAGATTTAAAGAGTGTAGGAGTTGCAGTACCCATCATATGCACATGTAATTCATTAGTGTTCCTCCTGCAAAATTCAGAGTTTCTGACAAATCCTGTGAGAGTAGCAGCACAGATTGCTAGGGTTCTGCATCAAGGCCACACTGTGACAGAATATATTCACAGCTCAAAAAGAAGCTCCTGGCATACAAATGGACCCAAGTAGAGACTGAACATCTCTCACTATGAGACATCGTATGAAAATATGTGCTAACCATCAAGACTGGGTACTCTCAGATACACTAAATCATTAATTTGGGTGGATATAGCATCAAGAATCTAATGTTAAGCTGTAATATAGATTCAGAATCAATTAGAACAGGTGAAAAACTCATGAGTAATTTATCTATCTCTGCAGCACTAAAACCTTTCCATAAGCTCACTTCCATGGCCCCATGGGGGTGTTTATATGACCAAATGGGCTTGGTTCATGGATGGGTCATCTCAGTGTGTTGGCATTAGCTGAAAATGTACTGCTGGTGCACCACAGGCCCACTAAGAATGTCCCAGAGAGAGACCAGCAAGGGGAAATCATCTCAGTGGACAGAGCTTCCTGTAGTACACCTGATCATCGATTTTATATGGAAGGACATATGATCTGAAATAAGGATATACAAAGACATCTGGACACTTACTAACAGTCTGGCTAATCATTCAGGGATCTGGAAGGGCTACAATTAAACAAAGAGATCTGGTGCAAAATTATGTAGATGAACATATCAGAGAGGATAAAAATTATGTAGATATTTGTGTTTGAAGCCAATTTCCACCAGAGTGACTCCACTACAGAGGAGGTATTAAATAGCCAGGTGCACAGTGGATCAGCCAGTAAATGTCCAACATCTGTCATCTGCAATCCCAGGATATGTGTAACGGGTTCAAGGATAGAGTAGCCATATGGCAGAGAAGGACCTCATTCTACAAGGCCAATCTAGCTAATATTGGAGCTGAACATA
>NW_011888819.1:121210-127388 GCF_000151845.1 Pteropus vampyrus
CAGAGCTTCCTGTAGTACACCTGATCATCGATTTTATATGGAAGGACATATGATCTGAAATAAGGATATACAAAGACATCTGGACACTTACTAACAGTCTGGCTAATCATTCAGGGATCTGGAAGGGCTACAATTAAACAAAGAGACCTGGTGCAAAATTGTGTAGATGAACATATCAGAGAGGATAAAAATTATGTAGATATTTGTGTTTGAAGCCAATTTCCACCAGAGTGACTCCACTACAGAGGAGGTATTAAATAGCCAGGTGCACAGTGGATCAGCCAGTAAATGTCCAACATCTGTCATCTGCAATCCCAGGATATGTGTAACGGGTTCAAGGATAGAGTAGCCATATGGCAGAGAAGGACCTCATTCTACAAGGCCAATCTAGCTAATATTGGAGCTGAACATATACTTGAACATATACTCTGAAATCACCAGAGGACTTCACTGAACTCTTGATGGGATGACACACTTGGAGGATACCAACCATCTCTTGATTTTAGCAGACTCTTTCCATACAAATAGAAGCTGCTGTTTAATGGGAATGATAGGTATTTTGGGTATGAGTTTGCCTTTCCTGTCCACAGTGACATGGCCAGCACTAATATCTGAGATATGCAGTGTCTTATTTATCATCATAGAATCTTGCAGAACATAGCTGTGGACTGAGGCATTCTCTGAAAAGATGAAATAATGTTCTCACTGCTAAGGACTCTGTCTTAGCACATATCACATCAAACAGTTGAAATGGCTTCTTAAAATGTGGCTAAATAATGAGCTAAGAATTATACTCTGGAATTTTGTATTGTTTTTACAATGTAGAATACATTTTTAACCAGTGGTACTCTAATATCTGGAATATATATATGTTATATATAATACATATACATATATATATCTGAAAAAATATGTAGAATTGTTCTATTTCTCACTTAATGAATTAATATAAAGTTTTTGCCTATCTGATAACAGTGGGCTCCTCATGCCAGTAGATCAGCAGGGAAATTAATCACTATTTCGATTATTATGAGGAGATATAAGTTCTGCTATACAGTTGGAGTATGAGCATATATGTCAGAAATTCACAGGATCTACTGGAATATCTTCTGTTTGCTTTTCATTCTCAAAGAACTGTAGCTGTTTGAGGGCACAGGAACTAGGGGCTCAGACTTCTCAGGGATAAAGTTTTAGGTTCTTCCACCAGGCAGACTACCTGGGCCAGCAGAAGTGCTAGTAAAGCAAGAAGGAAATAAAAAACAGAGATGATGACTGTCAAATACTGCTTAAAAAACCAACTTGTAGCTAAAAAATGGCTTGAGCTTGTCCTGGTAATCCTTTTTTTGTTTAATTTTCTTTTATTTTTGAGAATTCATGGCCAGCCGTTGTCTTTAAGAGGAAGTGAAGAAAGAAAGTGAACATAATATGAGATATGACGGCATCTGTGTGGTTCAGAGTGAACTCTAGGAGATGCTTTTGGTGCCTCATCAATATATTCCCTGCATTTATCATTGCAGCCATGCCAGTGACTTCCTATTGCAAAGCATCGATTTTCTCAGAATGAAATCTTTCTCCGTTCAAGTGCCAATGAATTAATTGGAGCAGACCTTAGCTTGTAGAAAGGCAGCAGATCCACAGCTAACCCCCTGCAACACACACACTAACACATGCAAATATTCTTACACTCAGGAATGATGAAGATAAATGAATATATGTAAAAAACACACTCTATGCTTGCAAATTAATTTATATTTAATGAAGAACAAAGTTAGAACTTTCCCAAAGGGATATTGACTAGATTTATGCAAACCTACAAAAATGAATGATTTTTTCCCTGCAAAATCATTGGATATTCTAGATAATAATTGGTGACTCTTTTTATCACAGGTAGCCTATGTTTTAGATATTAGCGTTAGAATAGAAAATGATACTAATGTAATAAAGAATCATTATACAGTAACAAAAAAAAAATCCAAGGAATCAGCATCCTGGAATATCTCAATAGAAGCTAGAACACGAGAATCTTCCCAAGCAGCATGGGTGGTAGCAGACATCGCCACCATAATCACAGCCACAGCCGTACCCACCATCCAGGCCACTGTAACCATAGCCCAGGCCTCCACAGTCGTTGCTGTGGTAGCACATGTTGTCAGGAGTGGAGGGTTCAGTAGGAGCAGATTCAGTTCCCTGCATTTGAATTTCACAGTCTGCACAGGGCCTATTATACAATCTGAGTAGAGTGTGAGAAAACCACAGGCAGGGTTAACTCATTTCAAAACTAGTTGCCATTCAAAAAACCTCGAGAATTCATCATGACCAATATATTCAGAGCTCTTTTGCTGTCATGGCATGTGCCTTTAATATAAAACTTGTCTCCTAATTACATAGTGTTTGCTTACTTGCGAACTCAGCTTCCATGCAATCTTAGGCACAACGTAAGCCTCACCTCTGTTTAATACTATTATTAATTTTAATTTATTTTTAAGATAAGATAGGTAATTTTTAAAAATTTTATTTAGAAATAATTGACATATAATGGCACATATTTAAAATGTACAACCTGATTATTTGATAAACATATTTACTGTGGAATAATTACCAAGACCAAGATAATTAACACGTCTATCAGCTCACATAGTTAACTCTTCTTTTTGGTGTGGAAAGAATACATAAGACCTACTCAGTAACATTCAAGCATACAACTGTATTATTAACTATAGTTTCCATGTTGTACATTAGACCTTCAGAACTTATTCTTCTTCTAATTAAAATTTTGTACCTTTTAACCTATATCACCTCATTTCACCCTTTTCCCAGCCCTGGCAATCACTATTCTATTGTCTGTTTCTATGAAATCATCTCCCCACACATATAAGTGATATCATAAAGTATTTATTTTTCTCTCTCTGCTTTATTTCTCTCACATAAAGCCCTATAGTTTCATCTATGTTGTTCCAAATGGCAAGATTTCCTTTTTTTTTATGGCTGAGTTTGTGCCATTTATCTTTGTGCATTTAGCCATGGAAAGGAAATATTTATTCGATTAGAAATCTCAGTTTAGAAAGCTATTCTATTGTGTTGATTGTTTTCATTTCTCACTTATTCTTTACATATCTATTATAAACTCACTCCATTCATTTTAAGCATATGAGATAGAGACATGAAAAGGTAGATGAGGTTCTTATTCTAATGAAAATCACATTATGATTGAGGAGAAGATAATGAGAGACAGACAATAGGCAAGTAAATTCTGAAGTAAATACAATAAATTCTGATAGGGATGAGTTCTTGAAAACAGTAAAAATGAATGAATAAACTTAATTGTTTATTGGGGCACTTAATTTTAAATTGGGTGGCCAGAGTAGATATATCTGAGGACATGATATTTTAATGAATACCTGTGGTACAAAGACAAAGGTGGGGCACCTTGGTCTATTTGAGATTCTGAAAAGCCACTGTGTTTGGAGATGGCAAATGAAAAGAAAATGGTAGGAGATGATGGCAGAGATTGGATAGGCTATTATAGGATATTCTTTCTAAAATGCAATAAGAATTCTATGTATGTATGATCCATTGAAAGACTGTAATTTGATTTCTGTTGAGCTTTGAGTCTGCAATATTGGAGGAGAATACTTTTGATGTCATGAGGGAGCGTGGGTTTTGTCTTGGTAATGTTAAATTTCTGATGGCTGTTAAAAATAAAAAATTGAATTATCAAGTAGACAGTTGAATATACATCTATAAAAGTGTGAGGGTAAGGAGCATAGGAAGGCCAATACATAGCTCTGAGATTGAGGTCAAGTTGTGGAGAAGATAATTATTATAATAATAAAATCCTGAAAGGGTCAAACTTGAGGCAGAACAAGAAAGTACAGTGTGTTAGATATTAAAGAGAGTTTTTCAGGGAGGAAGAGTTCAAGTAACCTGAATTTTGTTTCAGAGCTTCAGTAAAATGAAAACAGAAACAAATCATTTTTGGATTTGGCAAGACTTGAGAGAGACTTTCAGTGGAGTGGTGGGTCAAAAGTACAAATGTTTGGGAGAAAAGAAATGGAAAAATGCATTTTTGAAATTTTCTGTGAAAAGGAATAGTGACTTAAGGAAGTACCTTGAGAAATTCAAGGGATTTTTCTTGGGGAAGGATTTGTTTGTTTTGTTTTTCATGAGAGATAATCAAGCACTAATTATATATTTCAGAAAATTAGTACAGCAACATGTTTGTTTTTTTGTTTTTGTTTCTGTTTTTTTTTTTTAAATAAAATGCTATAGTAGATAAATAGGCAGAGTACAGGGGATATTAGGACAGTGAAACCATTTTATGTAATACTACAATGGTGGACACATGTCATTATACATTTGTCAAAACCCATAGAAGGCATGACACTGAGAATGAACCCTAATTTCAACTATAAATTTTGGGCGATAATAGTCTGTCAATATAGATTCGTCATTTGTAATAAATGTACCACTCCTGTTCCACAAGGCCATATTTGGGGAGGTTGTATATGTACGTAGGGACAGGCAGTTTATAGGAAATCTCTGTACCTTCCACTCAATTTCACTGTGAACCTAAAACTGCTCTAAAAATAATGTTTATTAACTCAAAAAAGGAATGTTACAGTATATAGAGCACTCATTGTATGAGAAAGAAAATAAATATCAATTCTTCAAAAGAAATGAATAATTCCTGAAAACAAATTCTAAGAGAATTATCCTCACAAATTTTTGTATTGGGGACATTAAGTTATATGACAGACAGTAACTGCCACAATTATTTAAACCAGTTACAAAACTACATGCTGAATAATTGTTTTGTTAATATAATTTTAATATAGTCTTTTCTGGTCCATGAATTTATACAATGTATAGGACTTAAATCTAAAAAAACATAAACTGCTATCACATTATTTCAACTAATGGTCATAATAATTCTCAGTTGAATGATAACTGATTGATGGAGTCAAAAATATGATAATTCGAATCAACTGACATTTTTTGTAGGGGAAAAATTAAAATATCTGATATAGTAAAGATTTTCTCACAGTTACCATCTCAATGAAGGGGGACTGAAATAATAAGTAACCATATCTATTTTGCAGAAATATGCTTCTCAATAAAAATAGAAAATACATTAAAAATGCATGGAAAATGGATAAATGATGTTTGACCTGATTATTAGTAGAAAAACATTGTTCAGTTCTCTTAAGAGGCTATTTTCTCTTGACTAATTTATATTACTTATCAAAGCAGATGCATTGAGTAAATTACAAAGATCTTGCGACCTGCATTCAGGAGAGTTAACTGAATGGCAGGTAGTTTCCCATCTTGACCCCACTTCACTGCAACATAACCCAATCCCACACTCTGTAAATGTGCTTGGAGGTTATGTGAAGAAATATGGAACAACAGTCTTTGAACACAGAGCATCATTGGAGGGTCACCACTCTAGTTATTATGGATATGTGTGCATAATCACACATCCTTCCTGAATCCTCCCAAAGACATCCAACTCAGTTGTTTATAGATAACAAGATTCTCTTGGCATTTTTATGCTTCCTGATATCCTGGATTATCATAGTAAAAACAATAAAGAAATTCAATGAGCAAATTCCATGCGCCTGATTAAAAATAGAATATTGATTTAACATGGTGTGTCTTACAAAGAAACTTACCTTTGTCTGATGGGTAAAATCAAATGTCTAAAGGAAAAAAATACCAGTTAGTCAGAATATTAGCTGGTTATTGTATATCCCCAGTAAGAACAGATCTCCCTAGTGAAGAATTAAAAAAAAAAAAAGTCTTAGAAAGAACTACCATTTCAAATATAATAAAGTCCATAGCACATGATTGGCAAAAATTTTTAAACTTTTCAAAAGTTAAAAAATAGCATCTATTGAAAATGGTAATCGATAGAAATCTCAAAAAATAAAATCCATTATTATTCTTTCTGGTGGTAGGCTCTGAAAATAATTTGGAATCTACTGAAGATACTATTTCTAGTGTCCTGCTATATAATAAAACAATAATTTGTGTAAGTAAAAAACACAAAAACACAGATGCAGTTGGCTTAGGCTGGTTCTTCAAGATATTTGAATTATAGAGATGAAAGAGTGTCACAATTTTCTATGCTTCACCCTTTTATAGGTAGAGAGAAAACTAAAACGCTGAAGAGAAAAAA
>NW_011888819.1:127438-148013 GCF_000151845.1 Pteropus vampyrus
GAACAACAGTCTTTGAACACAGAGCATCATTGGAGGGTCACCACTCTAGTTATTATGGATATGTGTGCATAATCACACATCCTTCCTGAATCCTCCCAAAGACATCCAACTCAGTTGTTTATAGATAACAAGATTCTCTTGGCATTTTTATGCTTCCTGATATCCTGGATTATCATAGTAAAAACAATAAAAAAATTCAATGAGCAAATTCCATGCGCCTGATTAAAAATAGAATATTGATTTAACATGGTGTGTCTTACAAAGAAACTTACCTTTGTCTGATGGGTAAAATCAAATGTCTAAAGGAAAAAAATACCAGTTAGTCAGAATATTAGCTGGTTATTGTATATCCCCAGTAAGAACAGATCTCCCTAGTGAAGAATTAAAAAAAAAAAAAGTCTTAGAAAGAACTACCATTTCAAATATAATAAAGTCCATAGCACATGATTGGCAAAAATTTTTAAACTTTTCAAAAGTTAAAAAATAGCATCTATTGAAAATGGTAATCGATAGAAATCTCAAAAAATAAAATCCATTATTATTCTTTCTGGTGGTAGGCTCTGAAAATAATTTGGAATCTACTGAAGATACTATTTCTAGTGTCCTGCTATATAATAAAACAATAATTTGTGTAAGTAAAAAACACAAAAACACAGATGCAGTTGGCTTAGGCTGGTTCTTCAAGATATTTGAATTATAGAGATGAAAGAGTGTCACAATTTTCTATGCTTCACCCTTTTATAGGTAGAGAGAAAACTAAAACGCTGAAGAGAAAAAAATTGTTTTGAAATAAAGTAAAAGCAAAACTCATTGGTTAAAAGTGACTGCTATTCATTTTGGAAAGAAAAAGAGAAAAATATAAATTTTATTTTGTGCCATGAACAAGTCAAAATTTGCCTGCTTCAAGTGCTGCTTCTTAAATGATGCATGCTTACCGAAGTTAAAATGAAGATGTGGTATAATGCAGGAATTTGTATGTATGACTGTCTCCTCTCATTATTGGCACTGAATTGTTTCAGGGAAGTCCCAAGTGGCCAAACAAAACAAGCTTTCTTTATAACTCTGAACTTTTATCTTATAGTTGAGAAACAACAAACTAATTAGTCATAAGACCGGCCAACGTCATGACACGTGTTCTGGTTCCCACCACACTGAGGACATATAAAAGGCCCTCTGCAGAGGCATCGTGCAGACTGAAGTCACCTACACTCCTTCCCTACGCAAGGACAACCTCAACAACCAACACTATGTGTGGCTACTACGGAAACTACTATGGAGGCCGCGGCTATGGATGCTGTGGCTACGGAGGCCTGGGCTGTGGCTATGGCTCCTGCTATGGCTGTGGCTTCCGCAGACTGGGTTGCGGCTATGGCTGTGGCTATGGCTGTGGCTATGGCTGTGGCTATGGATGTGGGTGTGGCTATGGCTCTGGCTTGGGCTACTACTATTGAGGACATTATGGGAGACATTTCCCACACATGTAACATCATGATTCACTAGCCCTGAATTCTATGGTCTTGTGTCACCACACTAGGTTGGGATAATACATCACAAGCTTCTAGTATGATTTGCTGATTACCTGCAGTCTGGTGGCCCCTGTCTGGGTCTAAAAGCTGTAGATATTTATTCCCAGGCTTTGCCTCATGGAAAACAGAATCTGATATTCCTCCTGTGAATTCACTCATCTCCTTTTGCCAGCTGAAGCAGTCACTGGTCCTACCTGGATATTTTTTATGCATAATTCTGTTACTCAGTATTTCTAATAAACTTGTTTAACCTGAAATAAATACCTTGTTTTTTTTCCTATTTATTACATATAATAGAATTTGTTTTATTTTTTTTTTGGAGGGGGGGACTTTTTTATTTGCTTGATTCCAGGAAAGTTCGCACTGTCTGTTTATGGCATATAGTCTCAATATTTCTATTTCAGTTGCTCTATTAGTTCTAGGTTCGTGACTTTTGAAAAGTATTTTAATATTTGTAAATTTCCTCCTTTTTAAAAGAGGAGATCATGTCTTTGTTGTTGGTAATTTTCAGAATAAATGAAATAGCATTCATCGACTAGTCTAATTACTGCTTAACACATAGTAAATGTTTTGCATATTTTTTCCGTCCACAAATTATCATCTGCAAAGTCTATATTGCCCCAAATCATTTATTATGTTTCCTTTTTAAATTACAGACAAAAAATTTCACTCTTTTAATGTGCAGTTCTGTGATTTTAAAAACACATAGTGTTGTGGTAAAATAACCATAATCAAATACAACACGGTGTCATCACTACCCACCCTCCCACCAAAAAAAAAAAAAAAAAAATTTCTCATGCTTTTTATAACCCCCTTTCAGTCAATAACTTCCAAACCCCTAAACCCTGGCAATAACTGATTGTTCTGTATTAATACAGTTTTGCCTTTTCCAGAGGTCATTTTGTGTTGGGGTCATCAAGACCACTCCTGCTTTGGGAGATTGGCTAGAAGGATTCATGAGACTCAGCATATAATTGCGCTCATGCCTAAGATTTACTACAGCAAAGTAGTAAGAATATATAACTAGATCCTGAGGGTAAAAGACCCAGGCAGCTTCTGGAGGTATCCATGTGCAGATAGTTTATGCTCTCTTCCTCATGATGGATCACAAAGAGCTCAGTCTTCCCCAGCAACAGAAATGAAGCATTCTGTGTGTGATATTTCTGCCCACAAATCTATAGACTCAATGCCTGAAGTTTTAATTGGGGAAGATCAAAAAAGCACTAACATAATTCCAGACTCCTGGAAGGAAAAGATGTGTTCAACAAAAACCACATTGTTTGTACAAATAGTCTAGTCACAGTGAGCCTCCTTATTAATTAGGATATGGTAAGAACACTCTTGATCTCTTATTGCCTTTTTAATAATAAGATAGGGTTTGTAGTGATACCTCTATTTTATTCTTAGTGTTGTTAAAATGTGTATTCTCCTTTTTTTTTTTTTTTGTTAGTCTTGCTAAAGGTTTATCAATTTAAACTTTTCATGGAATCAACTTTTTCTTTTATTTATTTTCTCTATTTTGTTTTAAATTATATTTATTTCAGCTGTTATCTGTATGATTTTCTTCCTTTTTTGATGCTTTATTAAGTATTTTTAAGGAAACTTATATTACTGATTTGAAAACTTTCTTTTTTTCAATATAAAATTGACTGCATAAATTTCCCTTTAAGCTCTGCTTTATTTGCATTTCACAAATATCGATTACTTCTATATTCATTTTCATTCAGTTCGAAATATTTTATATCTCTAGAAATTCTCCTTTAGACATACACATTCACACATACACACTTACATTTAAAGTTTCTTATAAACAATATGTAGATGAGTTTGATTTTAGCAAATTTGCTGATCTTTGATAATCTTAGATATTTACATGTTTAATTATTGATATGGTCATAATCAGCTCTACCATTTTGTTAATTTTTTTCTGTTTCTCAGTTTCCACTTCTCTGCCTTATTTTGCATGATTTAAATATTTTTAATGTTAGATTTTAATGTACCTACTGGCTTTTTGGCTACATTTTTATATTTTTAATGGTTAATCCAGGTATTGCTAAATACATAACTAATCTTTCACAGCATTTTTGGAGCTAATATTTTACTACTTTAACTTAAATGTATAAGCTTTGCAAACTTATATGTCCCTTTAGCATTGCCTCTACTTATTACATATCTTATATATCAATGTACCTCAAATTCCCTCATTCAAAGTTATAACTTTTTGCTTTCAGCAGTTATGTGTATCTTAAAGAATTTAAGAGTAGAAAAATAACCTATTTCATTTACCCAATATTTATAATTTTCTATTGCGTTTTCTTTATTTCTGAAGTGCTAAGTATCCCTTCAGTGTTATTTTCCTTTGGCTTGAAAAACTTCCTCTAGCATTTATTTTAGAAAAGATTTCCTGGACATAATTTTTTTTTAGTTTTTCTTTATCTGAGAATTTTTTTATTTCACCCTTTTAATGGAAGGATATTATTGTTGAGTATAGAATATTGAATTCTTTTCTATCAGCACTTTAGATATATTTCACACTGTATTTTTCACTCTATTATTTCTGATGAGAAATCTACAGTAATTTGAATCATATTTTATATTTGATATGCTGTTTATTTCCAGCTGTTTTTAATAATTTAATTTTTTTGGTGAACAGAAGCTTAGTTATGATGTATCTAAACATTTTTAAAATTTTATTTTGACTGGGATTTATAACTTCTTTACTCTATGAATTAATGACTTTTACCAAATGTGGAAAATTTTCAATCATTATTTCTTCACATATAATTTCCACATCGACCTATTTTCCCCCATCTATTTAACATTTTAATATCATGAATGATAAAACTTTCGATATATCCAAAAATTCTTGAGACTATTCATATTTTAAAAATGTGTATTTTCTTGGATTTTCAATTCAGTAATTTCTATTGATTTATCATCAAGTAGTTCCTCTTCTGTTATCTCAATTTTGCAATTGGCCAATTCAATGAATGTTTTTTAAACTTTCATATATTTTACTTTTCAGTTATGAAGTTTACAATTGGTACTTTTTATATTTCTATTTCGCTGTTTAAGATTATCTATCAATCAATCTATCATCTAACTGTTATCTAGAAATAGAATATATAGATGAATATATATATATATATATACACACACATATGTATATATAATTCAATTCAAGAGTGTGTATTTTTACCACATGAATCTTAGTTATAACAGCTACAGCTACTTAAAAGTGTCCACTCACTTTGGTGTTGGCATCTGTAATAGTGATCTATTGTTACTAAAAACTTAACAGCTTAAAAAACATACATTTATAATCACACATTTTCTGTTGGTCTGTGCTTCAGGCATGACTTAGCTGGGTCCTCGGCATAAGTACTTTTCACAAGGCTGCAATTAATGTATCAGCTCGATCTGTGGATTTATTTCAAGTATTGACTGGGGAAGGACCTATTTCTAAGCCCACATGGTTGGCACAATTCAATTACTTGCAGGTTATGAGACTGAGGGCCTCAGTTTCTTGTTGGCTATTGGCCCGAGGCCACTTTCAGTTCCTGAGGGGACCTCTCCATTGGACAGTTCACAACATAGCTGTTTTCTTGATCAAAGTCTGCAAAGAAGAAAGTATGTAAGAAAGATGTATGTTATGATCTCATGTGAGATAATCATGGAGGTAACATTCTATTAGACTTCCTATACTCTATTGGTTAGAACTGTGTCACAGGTCCTGTAGCACTCAAGGAGAAGAGGGTCACACAAGGGCTTGAATATCAGTAGGTGAGAAAGATTGGAGGCCATCTTTGTCCTTACACTATGGCGTCTCTCAGCTGTTCTTTCCTTTAAGAATTGATCACAATTACCAGTTATTTGTATGTCATATGATTTTGTATTGTATCCTGGACATTTTGAATATTATGTTGTGATTCTGTGAATCTTGTCAAAATTCTTGAGACATAACTATTTGTTGTTTTCTTTTAGCACTGGTAAGATTCATCCCACTACAATTTCTGCCTCAACTTCATGATTGAATGTTATGCATATCAAAGCCAAAGAAGAAACCCGACCATTGAAGGTAAGATTTTATATATTCAGCTATGCTCATATGTTTTCAGGATACAATATCTTCTGTTCATGATGAACTCATAAAAATTAGCGTCAAATGGCTTGCTGGAGTATTGACATTATCCCACATCGGTGTAAGATTCTAAATGTTGCTTTATCCTCCACTCCTAATTTTCCTTTCCTGATCTGAATGGTGTATAAGTGAGAGAATAGGCATAAGTGAAGACTGGGGCTCTGTTTGGATTCAAATGGAGGGGGTTAGCATATGGCTTTCTTTACTGTGGGTTTGTCAAGAACCTGAAAAAGATAATTCTGTATATTTAACTAAGCATGATGAATGAAAATTCTAAATAATATCAATACTCATAGACCTCCGGTCACATAGGGAAAGCTCAACTTTAGCCAAACATGCCAGGTCCCTGCTGAGACTGAAGACAGCCTGAAGTACCAATTGAAAGACTAGGTAAATCTATATAGCAAAAAAATAATAGCTAAAATCATCATAAGAAAAAAAATTGTATTTACCAGACAAGAAACTGAGATTTACATAGGTCACAGATTTTTCTGAAGTCACAAATCTAGGAATTAGCATGGCAAAGAGAAACATTGAGGACAAATATTTGCGAAAGAAAAAACATTGTTACCTGATAGAATGACCAAAAAAGCAAGGACAAACTTTGCATAATAAATAAAAGGAAATGAAATCTCCCAGATTTATTAGGAAATTAGAAATTAGAAAAACAGAGAAGAAAATTTAGCATAAAATTACAAAAATAAGAGGTATGCCAATATCATCTTGATGTAAAGAGGAATGAATTCACATGATGAATTTTGAATTCATGCAGATGTCAGGAGGCATCAGATCCAGGTATCAGGACTTCAGAAAATCGTATCAGAAGTTTGTAGTGTAGTTTCAAATAAACATCAGTTGATGGTGAGGCATAGAACTAGTCGGGTTCAGAATTGCTAAACTATTAAGTGAAGATCCAGAGAGTGAGACTCTCCCATGGTGTCCTCAGTAGTAGTAGCCAAAGCCAGAGCCACTGCCACTGCCACATCCATAGCCACAGCCACACAGAGAGTGGGAGCCATATCTGTAGCCACAGCCCAGGCCTCCATAGCCACATATTCCATAGCACTTTTAACAAAGAAAAAAACAAACAAACAAAAAAAAACGGGTTTAGGATTTCAGATTGAACAGGTTTATTAGGGAAATGGAAAAATAGCTACTGAATAAAAATCAAAAGGTGGGGTCTGTGACAGCATCGTTCCAATGGGAGACCACACAAGAGTTCTCAGGATGAATTTCACATGCTCTAGCTTTTTATGAGTTAAATACAGCAAAGGAAAAGATGGATGCCTCAGACTCAGAGGGCACCGGAAGGTAAGTCTTCAGCAAGGCTCAGGATATATGGTTCGAATTGACGAATCCAAATTCTAGGTGTCAAGAATGAGAGTCTTCGATGGCGTCCTCAATAGTAGTAGCCAAAGCCAGAGCCATAGCCACTGCCACATCCATAGCCACAGCCACACAGAGAGCGGGAGCCATATCCATAGCCACAGCCATAGCCACAGCCATAGCCGCAGCCCAGTCCGCGGAAACCACAGCCATAGCAAGAGCCGTAGCCACAGCCCAGGCCTCCGTAGCCACAGCATCCATAGCCGCGGCCCCCATAGTAGTTTCCGTAGTAGCCACACATGGTGTCAGTTGTCGAGGTTGTCCTTTGGTGTAGAAGGAGTGTAGATGACTTCAGTGTGCACAGTGTCTCTGCAGAGGGCCTTTTATATGCCCTCAGTGTGGGTGGGACCCACCACACGTGCTCATGTCATTGGCTGATTTGCAGGACCACTGTGAGTAATTTGTTGACTCCTGGCTTTCGGCATGGCTTCATAGGCAATGAGGAGATCTGCTTTGCTTAGCCACATCTAAACCACTTAGTGGACCATTAATGAGAATCAATTGTCTCATCCTTAAAGCCTTACTCATGAGATCTTTAAGTAACTCATTTTAACCAATATTTATGGCAAGAAATAGCATTTTTATTGACGAACTCTGACCTGCTCCAGACAAACAATAACTTTAACTTATTTATATTAAATCAGATCATAGTATTCTTTCTTAACCTTGAGCTTTTCCATTTATTACTTTGTGCTCCAAACCCATTATTTTCCTTTAGAGATTCTTCTCATTTTCAAGTGAGAGATGGTTTATTGTTAAAAGCCACAATATTATCACTCAGCTTCATGAGACTTTTGAAAAGAATCAAATGATTTGGAAGTCCGGAACACCAGACCTGAGAAAACTGGACTCTTCTTTCTCATTTATATTAATATTCCTTAAACTTTTAATACTTTATTTTTAAAATATGAAATATTTTCCCAAGATTTCAAATTTATATCCTGAATCCATAGTCAGGTAAATGATGTGATTTTTATTGGATTTAAGAAATAATTTGTTTTAAAAATATTTATTTAAAATAATAACATTGGCAGAGATACCTTTTTATGGAACCTACTAGACTTTTTCCTAATAAACAAGCTCTTAATAAAATATCTCAGACTGTGAGAAATATAAGAAACACATCATCATCATTATTATTATTTCAATAAAACTCATACTTGAATTCAATGATTAAGTGAAATAGTACTCTGAACTTTTATGGTCCTAGAAAAACTGACTTCTCAAGGTCAGTAGATCATAGTAGATAAGATTAAAACTTGTTATATTCTATATTTACACATGTTCACTCAAAGGAGAGTAGAAATCAAACAAATAGTGATAAACAGAGGAAAAAGGAGCAGGGAAATTTTAATTGAAGGCATTTAAGAGGGGAAGTCCTAAAATATAAACTTTATCTTCACAGATATTTTATTAAGTATGTGGCATTAATAATGAAAATATTGTAATATTTGAATTATTCTGGAAGTTCTTTTGCCTTTACTGGAAAAAATATTAGCTAGCTAGAAAAATAACATATTTTATATTTATATACAAAGATATAAAACTCATGTAATAATGGGACCTGCCACTTGAGTAAGTTACTTTATCTCTTGACATTTTTTACAGTTGTAAAATGAGGATAATTTTAATACATCCTAAGGCTGTTCTGAGGATTATGTGAGATAATGCACATACATAGTTCATAAAATAATTGCCCTATGGTAAACAACTAATAAATGTCATTTAATTATTACTATTATTAGAGTTTTGAAATAAGAATTCCATGAACAGAATCAAGCAAGATAAACAGAGAATATTCTTATATAAACAAAGAGGCAGTAAATAAATCATGCATATAATAGTAAATGATGACACATAAAAGATATTTATTAAATTCCAGACATGTTCTAAGTGCTTTAAGTATTTTAGCACATTTAATTCTCATAAAAATCCCTAGAATGTAGGTGCTAATTTTTATGTAAGAATGCCAGAGCCAAAGAAGTTCAATAATTTGCCTAACGTCCTAGGTTGCTAAGTGGCAGAACCTAAATGTTATATGATGCAATATATTTATATATACTTTCTGACTCATGAGAGAGCCTGGAACTTGCTACCCCTATTACAATGATAATAGATTATTTATAATAGCCATAAATTTAGACTGACATAAATAAATAAACAATCGAGTGGAAAGAAAAACTTTGCAGTAGAATGCCAGCTAATATATTTTTTAAAATTATGAAAATCAGAAAACTCAACATTTGTGATCCATCATCATTATAAATAATTCAGGCAAGAAAGAAAAGTAAATGTTGAGACTAGTGGTAAGTGTTGGGATATGAATGGAATATTTATAAAGTCACAAAATATCTCTACCAAAATACTTCTTATCTGCTAAAAGAATAGTAAAAGTAAACTTTAAGTAGAAAAATCTGGTACTCATGAAATTGATCAAAGTTATCACCACTAATAATGGAACAAATCAGCTTCAAGTCCCTACCAAGATAGGGTACGATAAAAAGCAAACGATATTATTTTCTTTATGTACTTGACAAAATGCATAGCCTTGTTCTAATCATGAGGAAATATTATATAAATCTAAACAGGAATATTCGAAAAGAAAAAATCTCCTGTAATCTACAAAATATTAAAGTCATGGAAGAGACTAGATGGCATGACAACTAGGAGCATTGCCTGACCTTGGATTAGGTTATTTTTCTGTAAGAGCTTTATTAGAATCATTGATTCTTAGAAGAGATATTATGGAAAGTAAGAGGAGGTAGCAGGTTTGGATAGAGGGAAAAATTGAGTTGGCTGCAGGATCGAAGGAGGCTTCAGAAAACCGTATGTGAGATTCTGAAGCTGGGATGTCTTTACACAGTTGGGGGTTGGGGCAAGGAGTTGTGTCTTTATAACCTAAACAGACCAATCATTGGAGGCAGTGGTGCTCTTTCGCTAAGGCAATTTCTGTGGAAGGCTGACAGCTAGCTGAAGGCACTCTGCCTGCAACCCTCAGCAGCTGGAGAGTAACTTTTTCATTGCTGAAGAGGAAACCGAGTAGATATCACAGGATTCAATAGAGTACTGTTTCACAAAATAATTGCAGAAATGGGTAAAAGGTGAATACACAACATTTAAATAAACTTACCTGTGTTAGGGGTGATCCAGTCATTAATTTCAAAAAATGTAACATCCTTAAATAATCCACCTATCGCACAGAATTCTCAGTGACACATTTTTTATACTTCACATGTTTAACTTTATTCTCAGACTTCATCGTAGAACACACAGTCACCTTATATACACTCAATGCTTGATTAAGCTTTACATTTCTCTAATTTTTGGCATTTCTGATGATCTTAATCTTTGTCTTAAAAATATTGGTTTATGGAATATATCATTATAATTGATACAATCAGAAAAAACAGATTGTGGAATATTTTAGTAAATAATTGTCTTTTAGTACTAAAAATGTATTAACGTATTAACATCAAGAAATAATGAAAGGCTAGGGAAATGCTCCGGATGTCATGAAATGCTAAATTACGACAGATGATAAATTGCGAAGTGTGATAATTTCCACTAATTCAATTCTGGATCTAAAATAAAAGCTGTAGAAGGCAATTGGAAAAACTGAACATGGACTACGAATTGTGTAATAGTGTTGTATCAAAACTATGTGGGTTTTATGTGTGTGTGTGTGTGATAACGGGATTGTGGTTACTTGGGGAACATCACTATTCAATTAAGAGTAGTGTCATGAAGTATAAAACATATTCTCAAGTGGTTCAGCAATTATATTGGAGGGTGGGCATGGTGAGGAGTGTGGTGAGGGATAGAGGAAACAAAACTGGAGAAATATTAATGATTGCAAAATCTAGGTGAACAGTATTTTAGGTGTTCACTATATTGCTTTCTTGACTTAATTGAGGGTTTGACATTTTTCAAAATTAAATTCTGGAAGAAATAAGTGTATGCCTAGAAAAATATTGTTTTTGGAGTACTAAAATATACAATGGATCATTTCTTTAATGCCAAAATTTAAGTGATTCCTGTTTGAAAGACTAAGTATGAGCATAGAGGGTTAAAAAGGTAAAAAGTAAAAGATTAAAAAAAAATAAATGCAAAAATGGTATGCAAACTCTTGGTAAGAAAGAGAGGGAGATAAGAATGCATAAATTAATATGTATAGAACATATAATATATGATATATACTTGTTTTTATAATAAGAAAGCAGAGAAAAATGAAAATGCTTACATACAGGAGTGAGTGGGAATGGGATAGAAGAAATAAATATGGAGTAAGATTTCTTTGAGGACATCTTTTATATAATTTTTTCAAAAGTATAGAAAGCCGCCCCATTACTTTTCAGGTGAATATTTGACACATTAAAAAATATAAAAGTACATCTATAATGAAATATAAACAGAAACAAAAGAACTCTCTACATAAGATGAATAGCATAATTATTTGGGAAGAAAATTAATTTACGTAAGTGTTGAGCACAATATTCTCCATTTTTAGTTGTATACTTTCTAATGATAAAAAGTACTGCTGAGGAACTTTAGCAGTTTTCACATAGATATTGCTTTCAGCATGGTATTCAGAGTGTATTTTGTGTGTATTTCGTGTGAATTAAACTAGTAAATGATTGGGGTCTAGAGTTTTCACTGTAAGAAAAGAGAGACGCAAGTGTGGGTAAAGTGTAAAAGAATCGTGTTTTTCAATTTTAGGTAGAGTAATTCATCATTTAAGGACTTTAATGAATTAAACAAGGCCTTGTGAGTACAAACTCTATGTTTGGGGCTTTTAGTGGTGGTATTTAAGTTTAAATATGTTAGAGTCGGTAAGAATGTCAACCAGTTGTGCTCACATTAAGACATGTGTAAGGGATTGATCTTGCAAAATTATAATCAATAAAAACCTTGTCTTGAGAGTTTATAATGAAGGTCCTATTATCTAGTTTACACCAATATCTAGTTTATTTGCATTAAGTATTATAACCTATATGCCAAGGTGGTTTTAAAAATCTACTATTTCTTCAGATAGGTGAACAAAGACCACTCAATATTCTCATAATATTAAATAGAAAGTTCTAAGCTTCAAGAGTAAAGTTAATAGAAAAGAGAAGTCTTCATAAAAGCATGACTTTAAAGAAAAAAGTGCTTTCTCCTGGGTTGTCCTCTTTCTAGCGATCCTAGTTTCTTCCTCTGGCTTCAATGTTTTTACCACTCTGCACTGTCAAAATGAATTGGAACATATCCGTTATCTTACTCTAAAACACTGCTTGCATTCATTCATGCCTAATCCAAGAGCAAGGAATATGAAGATAATTGGCAAGTTTACAGACGCATTAGTCACAGAAAATTATTGGAAAACAAGTAATTTATAGCTACAACTGTGAAAATGCACAAATCACAGGAAGGGAAAATCTCAAGACAGACAAGAGTATAGAAAGCCATTGAATGGCTCTAAGCTTGAATATGTAATGAATTTTAGAATAGGTGTCACTCAAACTGTAGTTCAAGGCACATAAAAGTTAGGTAGGGATAGAGTAGGTTTAAAGTTCTCTACTGCTTACATGCGTAAGCATCAGAAACATTTCTTGTTTCGATATGCCGAGAACAAAGACTAGAATTGGGGAATTATGTGTCAGCGTTCATATCTTCGAAAGGATTTCACACAGATGCAAGTTTTGGTGTAAAAGCTCTTGGAATATATAGTGTTTCTATGCAATGGTTAACTAAATTGAAAAAAATTACACACACTAACACTGCTTTTCCAGAGTAGAAAAATGAGGGATACAAGGTGGTTACTTCCTAATGTCACAAATCAAGGATTTGGTGGAGCAACTGAAGTAGAAATACTAAAAGAAGATATCCCCTAAATAAGGCAATTCTTTCCTTTGATTCAACCAGGTAAAAAAAGCCAAAATAACAAATACTGCACTTTCAATAAAGAAAAAAAACAGGTTTATGATTTCAGATTGAATAGGTTTATTAGGGAAATAGAGAAATAGCCCCTGAATAAAAAACAAAAGGTGAGGTCTGCGACAGCATCGTTCCAATGGGAGACCACACAGGAGTTCTCAGGATGAATTTCACATGTTCTAGCTTTTTATGAGTTAAATACGGCATAGGAAAAGATGGATGCCTCAGACTCAGGGGGCACCGGAAGGTAAGTCTTCAGCAAGGCTCAGGATATATGGTTCGAATTGATGAATCCAAATTCCAGGTGTCAAGAATGGGAGTCTCCAATGGCATCCTCAATAGTAGTAGCCAAAGCCAGAGCCATAGCCACTGCCACATCCATAGCCACAGCCATAGCCACAGCCATAGCCGCAGCCCAGTCTGCGGAAGCCACAGCCGTAGCAGGAGCCATAGCCACAGCCCAGGCCTCCGTAGCCACAGCATCCATAGCCGCGGCCCCCGTAGTAGTTTCCGTAGTAGCCACACATGGTGTCGGTTGTTGAGGTTGTCCTTGGGTAGAGAAGGAGTGTAAGTGACTTCAGTATGCACAGTGTCCTCGAGGAGGGCCTTTTATATACCCTCAGTGTGGGTGGGACCAGCAGTATATATCATGCCATTGGCTAATTTTATGACTAATCTAATTCGTTTGTTGTTCTTCAGTCATAAGATAAAGCCTCTGAGGTATTCAGGAGACTTGCAGTGTTTGGTCTCTCAGTTTCGACTCCCCTTATTGAATTGAGGGCTCCAGTGAGAGGAGACACCCACACACTCGCATATACACAGTCCTGTCCCAAGTTAGACTTTCATTTTAACCTCAGATAGTTATTTCTACATCAAGAAAGAATACATTTATTTGTCTCAATCTTATTTGCTCTTGGTTCCAGTTCGTTTCACTAATGTTTTTAACATTTCACAAGAATCACATTCTTTTTTTAAATTAAATTTATTGGGGCGACTGGTTAGTAAAATTGTATAGGTTTCAAGTATTCAGTGATGCATTATATGTATATTGCATTGTGTGTTCACCACCCAAAGTCAAATCTCCTTATACTTGACTCCCTTTGCCCTTATCTACTTCCTCCTCCCCAATTTCCCTCTGGTAACTACTAAACTGTTGTCTGTGTCTAGGAGTTTTTGTTTGTTCGTCTTGTTCATTTGTTACTTTTAGTTTAATATCCCACATATAAGTGAAATCATATGATTCTCAACTTTTTCTGTCTGACTTATTTTGCTTAGCATGATAATCTCAGGATTTATCCATATTGCCGCAAATGGCAGTATTTCATTTTTTTTCTTATGGCTGAGTAATATTCCATTGTATGTATGTACCACATCTTCTTTATCCAATCATCTATCAAAGGACACTTCTGTTGTTTCCATGTTTTGGCCACTGTGAATAATGACACAATAAACATCAGGGTATATATATCTTTATGGATAAATATTTTCAAATTTGGGAGGTAGGTACCCAGAAAAGAGATTTCTGGGTCATATGGTAATTCTATTCTTAATTTTTTGAGGAACCTCCATACTGTTTTCCATAGTGGCTGTACCAATTTACATTCCCACCAGCAGCGTATGAAGGTTCCCTTTTTCCCCCTGAACCTCTTTAAAACTCGTTATTACTTGTCTTGTTGATTATAATCATTCTAACAGGTGTGCGAAGATACCTCATTGTGGTTTTGATTTGCATTTCCCTCATAGCTGGTGAGGTTGAGCATCTATTCATATGACTGTTGGCATTGTAGGTCTTTGAGGGAGAAGTGTCTGTTCAGGTCCTCTGCCCATTTTTTGATTAGATTGTTTGTTTTTTGTTATTAAGTTGTAAGAGTTTGTATATTTTAGATATTAGCCTCTTTTTGGAGGTGTCGTTTGCAAATATCTTTTCCATTCAGTTAGTTGTCTCTTTGTTTTGTTAATGGTTTCTTTTACTGTACATAGCTTGATGTAGTCTCATTCATTTATTTTTGCTTTTACTTCTCTTGCCTTTGAGGGGAGGGCAATCTGGTTGTGACATCTGTCACCCCATTAATTTCCAGGGTTGATTTGGCTGATCTGGCTGGCTAGGTGATGTCCTCTCCCTCCTGCATTGCTCTATGTATGTCCCTCTGGAAGCTGAATGCCTGTTTGGAGAGGACAACCTTCCCCGATAGAGAAGATCATTCTTCGTTGTAGGATATACGAGTAGCTGCGATCCTCAGCTAGTACCTCCAAACAAGTTCTCAAAGCCCTTAGACAATATTTTTATCTAATCTACAAACTGTATTTGATTTCACTTTTTTTTTTTTTTTTTTTTTTTTACCACTAGTGTCTTTTTTTTTGTTGTTGTTCTAGGATGCAATCCAAGATCCCACCTGTTATTTGATTGTCTCATCTCTTTAGTCTCCTCCAATTGGTGACAGTTTCTCAGTTTTTCTTTAACTTTGATGGTATTGACAATGTTAAAGAGTGAAATGTTTTGTAGTATGTTCCTCTATTTGAATTTGTCTGTTTTCTCATAACAAAGTAGAGGTTATACATTTTGAGCAAGATTACCAGAGAGATGTGCTTATTTAGTTTTGTATAGCAGGAGGTACATGATGTGAGTTCATCTTTGATAGTTTCTAGAATAGATTTTTAAGCTGGTATTATTAATGGGATAAATTCTATTTCTATATAACCATGGTCCATAGCTCTAAACCTCAGGGACTCTATCATGGCTTTTGATCACATACAAAATAATAGGTGCATATATTTGTGAATTATAAACAAAGTGAATAATATTGCTCCACAAAAAAATAAAAAAACACATGAATTATTCAAGAATTCACAGATGAACCCTGCCATGTCTTCTATCATGTCTTCTCCACAACTTTTCTATCCTTCCTTACCTCTTTGAAGGCACATTTTTGTTCCCAAGGGTAATATATGCACGTAATAAGGAGAATATTATTAAAGAAAAAAAATTTTAAAGAGGTGAATCCTGTATGATCATATGATCTCATGGTAGCTAGTAATATAATTTAGATTTTACATCTGGACTAATTAAGACGCAAAGATAGAAGAATCTTTCATTAAAGGAAGACGAGTTCATTATAGCCATCCTGACACACAGCAAAACTGTCTTGGATATATTGGTTTATGAGGAATTCTTGAGATGATTATAATGTCATTCGTTTGAAACATAAATCCAACAGCACCTGTGGTTTGCCCCACATACCACTCAGTTGGTATATAAGGCCCTGTGTAGATTATAAACTGACAATTCTAGAGATCAACTCTACTCTTCAACTGAGTCTTCTTCTCCTCACATCATGAGCTTCTACAACAACTACTATGGTGGCCTGGGCTATGGATATGGGGGCCTGGGATGTGGCTATGGATATGGCTACGGTGGCTGTGGATATACCTGTTATCGTCCATGCTGCTATGGGAGATACTGGTCTTCTGGCTTCTTCTGAGAAATTCTAGATTGCTCATCTCTTCAAGACATTCTCTTATGAGGCACTATGTGTACCTCCTGCATTATTCATTATAACCATATTATTGTCTGTTCAGACAATGAGAACGAAATACTAAACTACTATGTAACATCAGAACTTTTTTTGATGGAAATGATCTGAGTTTCTGACAACATAAAAAAATATTCATTTCATCTTGTGTTACCATTATACATTGAATAAAATGATCTTAACCATTGGAAAACTGTCTAAACTTATTTTTCATCAAAGATAATTTGTTTTGCATAGCTACAATATTTTCGTGTATACTTATTTATCTAGATTGTGTGTGTGTATGTATTTGTGTTTGAGATTGTTCACCCTTTGGTAATCTATAGTTGATAATTTAGAAGTGTGGTTGGATCCAGTGTATTTGCAATATGTGTTTTTTCATTAGTAGATCCAAGGACTACTATTATCTACCTTGATTTAATCAAAGCCTTGTGTTTGGTATATCTGAAGTTTGACAAAAGACATTGGCAAAATGGTGCCCTTTTTCTCACCATTTCATTTCTTAACATTTCATTCTTTCTGTGACACTCGATATTTAAATGTGCCTCTGGGAAGATGTAAGTTTTTCTTCTAAATTTTATATTATATTATTGCTGGTTTTTTTTTTTTTTTCCACTCATTGGCAATATGTTCTCGAACTCATACATTTTAGCTGCACGAATGACTTCCCTGTCCAGCATTCTTACATTGTCCCAGGAAAATATAAAATTTGAAGTCTGTTGTAGTGAAACTTTCAAGGGGTCGATCTCTACTTGCCTTTTTGAAAGAGACCTGTTATCTTTCATAATAATGCAGTGGCTTAGGTAGACTGCACTCATGCAAACATAAGTCTGATCTACACTATAGGCTGCAAAGCATATCTCTGATCCTGGTAGACTGGATAATGTTCAGTAAAGCTGTTTAAAATAACTTCTCTAAATTCTCTTCATTTATTATTATTAATAATAATAAAATATAAATCAATAATATATTAATATATTAGTAACTAATTTTAGTAACTAATTTTAAAATTTGGAATACCTAACACATACAATAGGTCTATATAAAAATATTTTCTGACTAGAGATTAAAGTATGAACTTGCCCCCAAATGCATGTTTTCTGGAAGTATCTAGAGGAGAGAATTATGTAGCTATATCTTCCTTTAGCAGTTGAAGATAGACAAATAAATGAGACTGAATGATTTCAATTCTTATAAATTCATTGACTTTTGTTTTTGGCCTAGCAAAAAATCTATTTGGGAGTACATTCTATATGTGTACTTGAGAGAAATTTGTGTTCTATTGGAGTCGGGTAAAATGCTCTCTAGAAGTGTGGTAGGTTTAGCTATTTCACAGGATTTCTCAAGCCTATTTATATTATGATTAGTATCCATTATTGATCTATCCATTATTCAAAATGGGATGCTGAAGTCTCCAACTATGATTATTGCAGTCTCTTTCTTTCTTGAATTCTATTAATTTTTGATTTGTGTATTTTGGTGCTCTGTTATGTTAGGTACATATTGATTTAAAATTGTTATATCTTTCTGATGGATTGCTCTTTTAATCATTACAAAATATCTTCCCCTCTCTTTATTAAGTTGTTTCAATAGAATTTAATATTGAAACATTTTTATGATGACTACTTTAAAATCTGCATCAGATAATTTGAACACTTGATTAACTTAGTGTTAGGGTCAGTTGATTATCTTTTCTCATTTAAGTTGTAATTTTTTTTGTTTCTTAGTACGATAGTATGAGAGAAATTTTGTATATTAGGAACATTTTGGTCTTATTTAAACCTTTTTTTAAAAGAGATTAATCAAGAATATTAGAGAGAGAATACAAACTATTAAAGCAAACAAAAGAATCAACATCTTTTAAAATCATACAGGCACCAAAATAAGTGGATATTACGACAGAGGTAAAAATAAATTCTACAACTTAGATGAAATAAAAAGAATTCTTTTAAATATACAAATTACTGAAACTGACTCAAGTAAATTTGAATATAAAAATTAAAGAAGTTATTGTTTTATTTTTTATTATTTAAATGCGCCACACACCATGCTTAAATTAGTTTACAAATAATAATGCATTTATTGTTGAGAATTACCCAGCATAACAAATATTATTCCCTCAGTCATGAAGGAGGAAACTGAAGTTTACAGAAAATGAGTTACCTTCCTAAGACAATTGACAATGGAATTGGTCAAGAAGTTGACAGAAAAATAGTAAAGAAAAATATCTCTCTCAGGAAACAATTGTTACTTTTCTTGCAAACTGAAACCAAAAATATCAGTAAGAAACTTGAGAAATCAAAAGACTGAAATAAAAATCAAAGCTGCCATTTGAATTAAACAAGTTTATTAGATCAATAGAGAAACAAACTCCAGCACGAAAGTCATTGAGGCAGTTACTGTGACATTATATCCTGATCATAGCAGAACTGTGGATCACAGGTAAATTTCACCTTATCTCACTTAATGAGGTAAATTGAAGGAATTTATAGGCTAAACCGAAGGTCATCAATAGACCATACCAGACTTTAATCAAGCAGAATAATCGTCACCTGAGAGATTGGTACAGGAAATGTGGAATTCCCAATTGTTGAATCCTCGTGTTCAGGTGTACAGGATGGGAATTCCCCATGGTGTCCTCAACAGTAGTAGCCATAGCCACAGCCATAGCCACAGCCCATTCTGTGGAAGCCACAGCCATAGCCACAGCCCACTCTGCGGAAGCCACAGCCATAGCAGGAGCCATAGCCACAGTTCAGGCTTCCATAGCCGCAGCATCTGTAGCCACGACCCTCATAGTAGTTTCCGTAGTAACCACACATGGTGTTGATTGTTGCTCTTTGGGTAGGAAAGGAGAGTAGATTAGTACGGTCTGGATATTTCTCCTTACAGAGAACCTTTTTGTGCCCTCAGTGTGGATGGGACCCACTGCATGTACTCATATCATTGGCTAATTTACAACTAATATAATTAGTATGTTGTTTCAAGACTAGAGTATAACCCTTGAGGCATTAAAGAAGTCTTGCTTTAACCAATTGAGGCACTTTAATAAGATGGTACAGTCATATTTACAAAGCTTTCACAAGAAACCTTCACTTTAATATTCTTCACATAAAGAAGGAGCATTTCAGTAGTTTCAATTGACTTACTCTTGACTACAAATAATTCTTTTTGTCCTTGACCTTCCCAAATTATACTCCCCTCTATAAGTTAATTTTAACTCTTCTTCCAGCCTAAGTCAAATAGTGATGAGTGGTTTATGTAACTTTGAGGAGATTAAAATATAGATAAAGGTAATTTGGGAGATCCTCTATATTCTAATCAGCTCTCCCCTATTTTTAGATGTGTGAAGACACTAAACCTTTACTGTTACTAATTTCATCTGCCTTGATAAGAAATTAAAATAAGAAAACAGGATTTTAACACAATCATACCAATAAATGAAACATTTTTTATTCATTCAAAATGTTTTCTTTCTATGTATGTGTCTTTGTAGGTATATATTTTGTAAAAAAATATGTAAGCACATTATCTTCTTTTATATTATATGCATTTAAAGCTATAAATGACTTTACAATTACTGCTGACATATAATCTCATGACTTTTAGTACTTTTTAAAATTGTCATTGTAATTCTTTTAAAATTGTATTTTAACTTTCCTTGTGCTTTCTGTTTGATCTATACGATTTAGATTGTATTGTTTTGGTGGATTATCCAGATATCTGTGTGTTCTTGATGTTTAATTTAATGTCACTAGAATTTATCCTTATTAATATATTGAATTCTATTTATTAGAACAATTTTCTAGCCCCGCATATGATCTATTTTGAAGTATTCCATAAGCACTTAAAAACAATGTGCTTTCTATCATTGTTGGATGTAATGTGCTATAGATGCCAATAAAGTTAATTTGGTTAATTTGTTTCTGTTTCCATAGCTTTAGTGATTTGCTGTCTACTTAGTTCTATCAATTGCCAAGATAATTGTTTTGAAACAGATATTATTTTTTGTTCGTGAGTGTCCAGCTTTTCCAGCACCATGTGTTGGAAAGATCATCTTTTCTTCACAGTATTTCCTT
>NW_011888819.1:148063-149345 GCF_000151845.1 Pteropus vampyrus
GATTTAGATTGTATTGTTTTGGTGGATTATCCAGATATCTGTGTGTTCTTGATGTTTAATTTAATGTCACTAGAATTTATCCTTATTAATATATTGAATTCTATTTATTAGAACAATTTTCTAGCCCCGCATATGATCTATTTTGAAGTATTCCATAAGCACTTAAAAACAATGTGCTTTCTATCATTGTTGGATGTAATGTGCTATAGATGCCAATAAAGTTAATTTGGTTAATTTGTTTCTGTTTCCATAGCTTTAGTGATTTGCTGTCTACTTAGTTCTATCAATTGCCAAGATAATTGTTTTGAAACAGATATTATTTTTTGCTCGTGAGTGTCCAGCTTTTCCAGCACCATGTGTTGGAAAGATCATCTTTTCTTCACAGTATTTCCTTTGCTCCTTTTGCAAAGATCAATTGACTATATTTATATGAGTTTATTTCTGGGCTCTCTATTCTGCTCTGTTGATATTTCGTTTATTATTTCACCAGTACCACACTATCTTGTTGACTGTAGCTCTAGTGTAAGACTTGAAGTCAGGTAGTATAAATTCTCCAACTTTGTTCTTCTTCAATATTGTGTCAGCTATTCTGTTTTTCTTTTTCTTTCTTTCTTTTTTTTGACTCTTCATAAACTTTATAATCGGTTTGTTAAATTCCACAGAACAATATGCTGGAATTTTGAGTGAGATTGCAGTGAATCTATAAATCAGTTTGGGAAGAAATGACATATTGGCAATCATGAGTCTTTCTATCCATGAACATGGAATATTTCTCTATTTATTTAGTTTTTCTTTAATTTCTCGAATCAGACTTTCATAGTTTTTCTCAGATCTTGTACATATTTTTTTAAGATTATTTTATTTTATTTTGGAGCTGCTAAAGTAAATGGTATTTTTTTTTAAATTTTAAATTTTACTTCATTATTAGTATATAGAAAAGCGATCGACTTTTATATATTAGCCTTATTTACTACATCTTGCTATAATCACTTATTAGTTCCAGGAGGTTTTTTTGTTTTGTTTTGTTTTGTTTTTATTTCTTTAGGATTTTCTACATAGATAATCATGCCCTATGTGGAAAAAGACAGTTTTGTTTCTTTCTTCTCTCTCAGTATATCTCTTTTTTCCTTTTCTTGTATTATTACATCAGCAAGGTCTTCCAGAATGCTATCGAGGAGAAATGATAAAAGAGGATATCCATTCCTTGTTCCTGATCTTATCAGGAAAACTTTAAGTTTCTCACTTCTCACTATTAAGTATAATGGTGGTCATAGGTTTTTTT
>NW_011888819.1:150800-164148 GCF_000151845.1 Pteropus vampyrus
TGTTAAAATGTCCATTCCCCAAAATTGATATATAGATACAATTAAATACTAATAACAACCTCCATGGGATATATTTGTAAATATTAACAAGCTGATTCTAACATTTTGATGGAAAACAAAGAAACTAGAATAGCCAATACAATTTTGAAAAGGAGCAAAGTTGAAGTATTCACATTACCTAATACAAACTTGCAGTAAACAGAACCATGTCGTATTTGTGAAAAAATGGACACAATATATAACTAATGAAGGAATAAATAAACCCAAAGATCAGCTAATGCAGTGGCTGCTCAACCATCCAGGAGACTGCAAATACTAAAGTCAGTGGTGATTCTGACACAAAACACAATTACTTGCAGGAATAAATGAAATATGTTTATTGAAAAAGTATAATTTCCTTTAACTATGAAGTATTAATGCTAATGGACAATACAAAATCATAGCATAGGAGAAGCAAGAATTTACATTTTGAATGTAATTACAATCAAATCTTCTGTCTTCAGGTAACAACATAGAAGCATTTATAATTCCTTAATAACAAATTGGTTCTTCAAAGTAAATACAGGTGATGTCCAATTATTACTTAAATGTAGAGATGGTAAAATGGACATTCTTTGGAGGCAAAAATCTTAATCTTGAAATATCATTCTGGAGGCATAGCATGTTCTAGGATGATGTTCTACCAGCAAGAGGAATAGCATCTTCTGTAGCAAAATGGTCGATAGGTACAGCAGCCGCAGCCATAACCAGAACCATATCCACAGCCATAACCACAGCCATAACCAGACCCATAGCCACAGCCATATCTGGAACCATAGCCACAGCCATAACCACAGCCATATCTGGAACCATATCCACAGCCATAGCCACAGCCATAACCACAGCCATATCTGGAACCATATCCACAGCCATAGCCACAGCCTCCACAGCAGTTCCCATAGTAGTTGCAACACATGATGGCAGAAGGTGAGGTTTCAACTGAGGTGCAGAGGGATGTTTCTGAAGTTTGTATGTCACCTACTACCCTGGAACCTTTATATACTGACAGGAAGGATCAGGGAATGCCATTAATTTTGTGATTCATGTAATAAATATTAATACATATTTATTTAATACCTAGTATGTGCAAGTCACTCCTGTCAGCTGATAATGAGAACTTGGATTTTCATAGCTACAGCATCTGCCATAAATAAGCCCATTATTATAATCGCTAGTTTTATTGGGAAACCATGTTTGTTTTTTGTTACCCAGGCATTTACAAATCTATAAGAAAAGTTTCCATCAATAATCTACTCACATCAATGCATGATTTCAAAGATATATTCTATGTATCAAGGCTCTGCAGAGGGAAGGAAGTTTATGTTTTGGAATGCAACTATTAAAATGAGCTCAACTAAATACTTTGACTAGCTAATTAATTACTAATTACTTTGTAGTAGATTGGAACCCAGTGTTATACTATGCAGAAACTCGTAACATTTTATGTTACAGAGCTATTATCAGTCCAAATACTCATGAATATACTATTTTCATGATATATTTTACCCCTAGAGATATTCTTCCACAATTGTTTATCAGCTCGAGATGGTGGTTTAATTTAAATCAGAACAACAACAGAAAAAAATAATCTTTACAATAACTCTGTTGAGTATTTGGTAAATCACAAATTTCCTCAGACATTTAATCTTTTCGATCTCAATGAAAATGTGAATAAGGTAACTGATAATATGAAAGTTGAGGTACAAAAAGGTTATGAAACTTACTAAAAGTCACACGGCTAATACATGACCAAAATCAAGTACGTGTTCTTTATTATGCTACATAAGTCTCCCTTTCTAAGAATCGGGTGCTAGAACACTTGCTATAACAGGGAGTTCATTATTTCCTATGATGATCCATTTTATTGTAAAATTACTCTGTTATAGAGTCCTCAAACACTTCAGAATCTCCCATTATCTCCAATGTCATTTTGAGTCTCAGATAAAATTTATTTCAATGTTTTGTTCACAAGCCAGTCCCATCATGTATGGCTAATAGTGCCTCTCACCCTTTCACTGTCACTCCAGAGTGATCTATTCTTGATATTCATCTGTATGACTGGTCTCTTAATTTTCATCGATATGCAGATATGATACCCAGGTCATCCAAGTCCATCACACCTCTTATCAGATAATTTAGATAACAGTGGAGGAAGTTTGTTATAAATTACCACAACAATAGTAGTTTACAACGACACCCATTTATAATCTCACAGTTTAGTGGATCAGGAATCTAAACACAGCCTAACTGCTCAGAATCTTACAATATTGCCATCAAGATGTCTGCCAGGATATAGGAAAATCTCTTTGCTGTATAATTTAACTAGAGTTGCCAAACTGGCAAGTATGTCCCAAATATTGCATGAAATACTTTTATACTAAAAAGTTATCTGTTTTTTAACTAGAATTAAAATTTATTCATTCTGAATTTTATATACCAAGCCAAATATAATGTAATCACCAGAGTAATATTTTTCCCTATGTTATGGGCAAGTTATAGGTTCTTCCCACACTGAAAATGAGGGGATTGTACATGGCTGTATGCTGTTGGGGATAATCTTAGAATTCTGCCTACCTATACCTGTAAATGTATTTCATAAGTCAAACTAGTAATTACATTTCTTCCAGGACAGATGATAGTTATTGCCATAAGGTTCCAGCACATGGGCATTTTATGAAATATATGTCTCTTTCTCCTCTGTTTAGAAAGCTATTTCCCTTGTATGATTGACCAACTCTTATTCAACCTTCATATTTAGACTAGAAGTTTGTCTCTTTTTCAGAAAGATTCTTGTTTCTACTCTCTCCTTACTCTTAGTCTTAGCCTCTCTTCTGATTGCTTCCTCTGTATTTTCCAAACACCCCTGTGTATAATTATATTATAGCAATATTCTGAACTTTGTAGCTTGTGCAATTTTTTGTCTTTCTCACACTTTTAGGAAGCAGAGAGACACTATTTTAGTTTTCTGTTCATAACACATAATGAAAAATCTTTATTAAGAATTTAATAAGTGTTTGTTGAATGAGACTACTCATTTATCTAATTCATAAAAATTGGTTCTATTTCTTCAAGAATAACAATCAATCTTTTCATCTGCCCTCTTTTTGCCTTCCTCTTTTCAGGACTGCAATTTTTTTTTAAGATGTAGGGGTCTCTAGGAGCAATGAATTTATTTAACAATGGGTGGTTGAATCTTGACTGCAATTCTGACAGTCTTCCTAAATCCTATGAAGGTGGAATTTCTAAAAACAAATATAGTATAGTGACTGGTTTCCCCTCCAAGATATAACCACATAAAATTTTCCAGTTCTGTATTTTCTTGTTATGAGCATTAGCATCATCATTTTCACAACTGGGCTTAAAAACTCAAATTCATTCCTAAACTGTAGTATCCTAGAATAGGGTGGAAACAGAAGTGGTTGTGTAAAATCAATTAATTCTACCCCTTTCCCTGAGTTCGTAATTTTTTCCTAAAAGAACTCTAGTGTTCGGTGATGCTGCCTGGGTTTGACACATAGTGATAGAGCACCTAATGAGGAAATCATTCTTGTTTCAGATGATGTCACATATTAGAAAGAGCTGTTGTGTTGAGAAATTTGTGTGTCATGATCATCCATTTACCCCACCCTAATTGGTGTCTCTAGAAAGACACAGAGCATATCTGCAATGCCAGTCATACTAATTTCGAAATACCAGTCTTTCTATATATAACTGTATGTACCATCCTGAATTTCCCACAATTCTAAGTGTTAATAAGAAATTTGTACTTTTTAGATATCATATTCTCTAGATTTTTTTCCTCTTTTTCACTGTGGATGTCTTAAGATCTTACAGTTCTACCTTCACAAATTCCTTGATGCTCATCTATTCCTTTTAATTATCTATGACACCACCCCAAGCTGGGCTCACTTAGCCTGTCTCCAGGTCACTTATATACCTAACTATTGAATCTTCTTCTCTCTTCTTCCAACATTAGCATTTACCTTAAAAATATTTTTTCTGTGGCATTTGTCTGTGTGTGTATGTGCGCATGCATGTGTTAATGAGTGCATAAGTATAATTACTATGGAAAAAAAGAAATGGATAAAACCAGGATCATAAAACACAGAGGCTTGAGAATAAATCCTTGAGTAAAATGAATTAAGAACACAACATTCAGCTAAGAAGAAGCCATTTTTACAGAGATGAAATTCAAGACATGTAACTTTCAGTATGTCTCAGGTACTGACCAGTCAGAATGGAAGAGAGACATACACAATTTAGCCCTGCCAATTGCTGAGGAGGTCACAGAAATAGAAGACAAAAATATGAGGCAGTAGCATATCTGACACAAAAGATACACAAACTCATTAGGATCAATGAAACATGTTTATTTAGAAATCACAATATAGAAACAAAATAAGAAGGTAGTAGGTTAACACTTGCACTATGGACAAAATGAGGTCTTCTGCCATCTAAGAACATCATGGAGTAACTGAGGTCCCTTCAATAATGACAGGAACTTCTAAGAAGACAGTTTTCTGCAGGCTCTGACTACTCCCACTGAATAAGTGGGATCTGATGAGATTATAAGACATTGAAACAGAAATGGCCTTGGAATGATCGTATTAGAGGAAAAGGTGCACTGCAGTTACATTCTAGCGGCAAGAAGAATAATATCTTCTATAGAAAAATGGCCGGTATCCACAGCAGGCAGAGCCGTATCCACAGCCATAGCCACAGCCACTAAATGGGTTTCTATAGTAGTTGCAACACATGGTGTCCAGAAGTGGGGGTTCAGTAGTTTAGCAGAGGAGCAGGTAGAGGTTTCTGAAGTCTGAATGTCATCTCTGCCCTGAGACCTTTGTATGCTACCAGAAATAGGTGGAGCACACAACAGACTCTGTAGCCTTACTACCACAGCAATTTTCATTTTTTAAGAAGCTCTAAGGACACATTTTTTTTTTCAGGCAATTATGTCCGAGATTTGGCCCTAGTTAATCAAGGTAATTATAAGAAAACAGATGTAACCTACACATTGAACAAGTAAGTCTGTGGAATGTAATAAAACACAATTTAGATTTTTACTCCAAGGAGTATTAATCCTCAAGCACTCCGAAGTACCTGTATGTGGGCACTGGGAGATGCTCCAGCATCTCGCATCTCAATATTTACAGGAAAGTATCAGGCTGGAGGTCAGAGGCAAACAGCAGGATCATCAAGTGAGGCATCTCAGGTTTTATCTGTAAGAAAGTGGATGGAGTCCAGGTAGAATGGCCACTGCAGTGGTGTCTGGGGCGAGAGTCAGGTGAGGTAAAGATCTGAATTGGTGCATTAGATATGTCTTTGGAAAATATTTCTCTCAGTAGTCACTTTTCTTCCCATTCTCTTGGTTAAATTTGATTTCAATAGCATCTATTACATTTTTTATTTCAGACATTGTATTTTTGAGATGCAGATTTAAAATTTTTATCTTTCGCTTATCTTCTCATTTTCATGTATGTCTTTATATTCTTGAGCATGCTTATAACAGTTCTTTTAAGATCATGAAGTGCTCATTCCATTTTCTCTGTGATTTTTTTGATTTGCTTTTACTGGCTGATTTTTTTTTTTTTTCCTGATCATGACTCCTTTCTGCTTCTTTACTTGTCTAGTAATTTTTAAATACATGCCAGACAATGTTAATGACCTGTTGTTTAGAATGTGGTTTATGTTGTCTTTCTTTAAATAGTGTGAAAGTTGGTTTTGGCAGGCAGTCAGGTTGCTTGATCTTTTTACAACTGCAGGTGTAATGTAGTCATTAGCACTAGTTTGCCCAACTACTCAAGTTTTCCTCTTTGGGCTCTAATTTTCAAACTCTTCACTCTGTCTGGTAGAACTCAAAGTATCCCAGTCCTGTATGATCTCTGGGGATTATATGGCTTTCAGATGTGCAGTTGTTCTTTACCCTTCCTCAAGGAATTTTGATGTACACTTGATTGTTTTAGTATTAAATAAGGCAGGCTCGAGAGGACCACTATGGAAATGTCTGGAGTTCTTTCATTGCTTAATTCTTGTTTCTTTTCTATCATGACTCCAAACAAAATTACAACCACTCTCTGAAATTCAATCTTTTTTTCATTGAACATAATATTAATATTGTGCTCTGCTTGGGTTCTCCTCTCTGCTAGGGCTTATATAATTGGTTTCCCTTTGTGAAAACGTTATGGTCTCGAGCTACCTGTTTTACAATTTCTGAAATCAGTTTTTCATATATTTCGTCCAGCTTAATATGATGGGAAGGCAAGTTCAGTACTAACTACTCTGACATAACTAAAGTAAAAGTTTCTCTGCTGTGCACAGTTTAAACAAAGGAAATAGCTATTATTTTTTTAAAAAAGAAATCACATTGCATTGTTAGTGAAAAAGCAAGCTGAGTAATAATGAATACAATGATCTCATTTTTATAAAAATGATGTAATATTTGCAATTTATCGAGCGGTTATTATGATATATTCGATTTCTTCAATGATAATGAGAAGTGAGTCTTAGAACAAGAGGAAGAAAGTTATAAAGATTTTTTAAAAATATATAATTTCTAATAAATATTCAGCCTATTCTGTCTTCACACCCATGATTCTGCATGAAGATTAGCTTTTCCAAATGTGTCTAGAGCAGAAGTAGGACTTACCTTCCCCTGGTTCACACTGTGCAGCCGTCTCCGGAAGTTAAGTGAGTGAATGTCCTAAAGAGGGACATTTGTCAGACCCTCCTTATTACCTTCTGTTAGAACGGATGTCGTGTGCCCTTGTTGACATCCAGTTCCCATACTTTTCCTTCATTTACTATTCTAAGGAGCATTTTTAAAATTCTCTAATAGAAAAAAGTTAATCTGTGAAAGTTATATTGTCCTCTCTCGCAAAGTTTTCTGTCTTCTTAGAGAAGGACATATACATCTTGGAGCAGCATGTTAATCAACAACGGAAAATTGTCACAGATGTTCATCTGTTTAAATGAAGCAGAAAAACATGGTTCAACATGATGACAGTAAGGCTTTATTCCCAGAGGGATGTTCCCTATGGTCTGAGACATAATGATATTCCACAATATAGAATCGATTTGAAAATCATAATTATTTTGGAAAACTTATATAGCCATCAAAATAAACATTTAGAAAATATTAATGCCATCAGAAAATATTACCTAAATAACACCAGGAGGAAAGTCTAGCCTAAAAATATGTGTGTAACTTTTAAAAATATGTTAAATAGTTCAAAATATGTTAAAATAGAAATAGAAAAATACAGGAAAAATATACACCATAATGCCAGCATTGATTATCATAAGGTGATGCAAATGTGTAAATGTTTTATTTCCTTTTTATTTTCCATTTTTCTAAAAAAATATTTAATATTTTCCTTATTTAAAACCAATCGCTTGTCAATTAACCTTAAATGTTTATTTGAATTAAAATTAAAATACATTCCATACCAGAAAAAAGAACCATGATCATACTTTAATGAGATCCTTCTCACTGGTCCTGCACCCACTTCTAACTCTGTGTAACCCTACTCGAGCAAGATGAACGTCACTTTTTACTTATTTATTTTTACAATTGTGTTCCTTGGGAATTTTAAGTTCAATAATATTTAAAGATATGAAAATTTAGTTTCATTTGGTCACTTTTCCCTCCCTATGTCATAAGAAATAATAGCAGAGAAAATAAGTTTTATTTGATGAAATAAAAGCGAAGTTATTTAAACTGTTTTTTTAAAAATTTAATCCATAGTAATTCATGACTTATTTCTAGAAAGTCAAGTCAGTTTACCTCTGACACAGTAAAGAGCAGTTAGTTAATTTGAAAAACAACAACAGGATATCTTCATCTGAAGCCAAGAATTTATTTTCTATCTTCCAAATGATTGCAAACAATAATTTTACCAAATGTTTTGCAGTACATAACGTGGGTTACCATTTTTTCCACCCTCCACTGACAGCTCTCCCATTTACCCGCAACCTGAACCTGAAACCAATGACACACAGTTTCTTTCCTCATACGTTAATATTTCAGTTCTTGTAATAATTTATTAGCCAACGTTGTTGAGGCAACCATTTCCACATCGCAGCAGATTACAAAAATAGATCACTATTTCTCACTCATGTTATGTGTTTGGGTCAAGTGCTATTGGTCTGTTCTTCATACTTTCTCATACTGGGGTGTAAGGCAGAAAGAGCAGAGCCCTTGCAGACATTCTGGTTGCATAAAAGAAAAGCAGGGGTATGAGGAAAACTTTCCATTGCTCTGAAAAGGTGTGTTTAGATGCGATATAAATCACAGCTGCTCATATTCCTTGACCAAACGTGTCCCATGGAAAACCCAGTATCAGTGGAGCTGGGAATCGTAATCCTCTTAACAAAGAAGAGAGAGAATTCATGGGGACAACAATACCATTCACCACACGGTACCTTTAGGCTGCTCTGCTGGAAGTGGGGTCCGCATACACTTGCCCTGTGGTGAGCTATCCAACTACACAGCAGCTTTATTCATTAGTAGCCACTTCAATCGCAAATCTTCCAGTTGTTCTAGTCCTGAGGGCAGGTCAGTCTGTTCTTGGCTTCCTCTGTAATCTATTCTCCTGCTGCTGCCTTCTCTTCTAGCCCTTTCTTCACTGATTTTTGTTATTCATAACCCATTCAAACACAATTCCCTATGTGAGTAGTAGACAAAATTTTAGGTTAGTAAGAAAAAAGAGAACAGCGATTGCTTTTCTTTCTTTTTTTTTGCTCCTATATTGAATCAGAGCGTAGGGGAGGAGAGTAAAGAGATAGAACAATTTCATTTGGCTGTTTGCCTTTGTGTTCTCTGTGCTTAGCAGATGGTTAAAGCTGGCTTCTCTGGTTGGATCTCCTGCAAGATAGTAAACATGACTTTTCTCTCGTTGGGTACTAGTCTTTTACATCCCTGATTCTTTACTTCTCTTGATCCAGGCTCTACCCATATTTACTGATATCTATCACTTACACTATCACAATCTCTAACTTAAAAGCTTTGAAGACCATGGCACCTGCCACTAAATTCTATTCTTACATTTAGTGTATTGAATTATCATGCGGACAACCAATTTAAGTATTCTTGCCTCAAAATTCCTTGATCCCTTCATGATGTCTGCTCCACTTCAGCCAATCACTCCCAGATCCATACTTGTTAATAATGAAAGGTGCTCCTTTTTAAAAAAAACCAACACATCCCTAAATCTCTCATTCCCCCAGTTCTTCCCACCTCTATTACATCCATGCCATTTCGTCTACATAATCAATGCGGATTTTTCCTTTACCACCTCCTTTTAATCTGTTATGTTTTTAACTTAATTTCCTGTGTATGCTATGGTCTATATCTCTTGCCATGTGATTATTATTAATAGTGCCATCTTTAATATTTAAGTGTACTAGTTTGGACAAAAGTCATACGGCCTCCTAGCTCTACTGTGCGTTTCATCAATCACACTTCTTTCACAAGCTCTTTTCTCCTCTCCACCTTGTAAACTCTCACCTGCGCGTTAATCCAGGTCTTCTCTCTACGCCAAACTCTGGCTCTTATCAGCTGCTGGAGAAAATCTCAGTGCCAAACGGAGGGATGCCCCCACACATTAACAGCACTCTTGTTTTGGCTGAGTCCTCAGTGCTACTTGAGAATCCTTCCACTTATTCTCAGGCCTCTTTCTTTTTCATTTTCACGGCAGCTATCTCTCCCCTTCACCATTATCCCTAAAGCCTCAGGTTCAGCGCTTAACCTCTGCCTCTGCCCTTTCCTGTCTATAACTCTCGCTTCTTATTTCATGGAGAAAAGAGAATCTATTGGGGAAACTGCATCAACTACCTTCCCGCACACTTATCTACATTTTCACCTGTCTTTTAGCCTTTTATCTTAGTCTCAGAGGAAACTATATCCTCTCTCCTGTCCAAAAAATAATTCTTCCACTTGGCTTTAATGCCAACTCCCTCAACGCCTTGCTTGATAAATTATCCTCTCTGTCTCCTATATTTTCCGCTTCTTTTTTCCCTCTGACACCTTCCCTTCTCTTTAGTCTATAAACATGCTCAAGTCTTTTTATATTAAAAAGACTGTCTCAACACCAGAACAAAGCTGAGGTTTAATGTGTTTTCAGCATTTCTTTTCCAAGAATACAAATACAAATATCATTCATTTTGCAAACAAGGGCTGAGGCTGTTAATCACAGCTGAATAGATTAAATCAACTTCCTAGATTCACCTTGAGGTGAGTAGGACAGCTACAGAATGAGAGAGGTCTTTTCTTATTGTCACACTTAATTAATCCAGCTATTAATTTACCAAACGATTATGGAAGATGAGCTCTCTGTCAGGAGCTGTCCTGAATCTGGGGAAAAGTGAACAATTGACTCTGTTTAATCTGACAGGATCCTCTTAGTCTTGTCAGCCTTTTCTCTCATCTCTGTTCCAAAGGAGATGTCTTCTTAACTTTATTCAACAGCTCTACTTTTCTGTATCCCATCACTACCTACCTTATTAGGAACTTCTCTTTTTTTTGTACCTTCAGCCCTAAATCTCCAGTGACTTCATGTTCTCTATTTTCTGTATCCTTCTCAATTTCAAATATTATCTGGATAATCCAATATGTGGAGTATGCAATGTGCACATACATCAACAATACATAAACATAAAATTACAATCTAACAAAACCCAAAATAAAAGAATAATACCTATTAAATGTACCACATTCCCTAGAGTTTTATTTCTTTATTCTCTATCAGAGGCAAGTTTCTTAAAAGAATCTTGTGTATATACCGTTGCCAATTCTCTCTATCCAGATCAATTCATTCTATTTTTTTTGTCGTTGTTGTTCTGAACATCATTGAAACTTCCTCTGATGATGTGAAATTTGATTCACTGCAATCCACAGTTCTCTTCACTCATCTGCGTTGCTAATGGAGTCCCTGTGGACATTTTCATGTGCAGTTTCTCCCTTATACTTTCTTCCAACTTGTCTTAGAGCAGGTTCCACCAAAGTAGAGCTTGAGAATGGGATTTGTAGACAATTGGTTTATTGGGGAACTCTCCAAGGAAAGTAAAGTAAGCAGGATAGCTTGTGGAAGAAGCTTGTAGGCAAACACATGCTTGCAGCTGAAGTATAGACTCTGCCTATGAAATATGAAGGGTACCCGAGGGTTGTCCCCTTTTAAGGAAGGAGGGTTGGATTTTTGTACTCCCATATCAGTTAACCACTGGCTGTGGGCATCTCTTCAGGAAGGCAGGGGCACATCTCAAAAAGACGTAGCTCTTCTCAGTGGAGGACAGTTCTCTGAGGAAGGGGAAAGCTCTGGGCCATTAACATCCAGTAGTCACAGCACTTGGCAATGGATGCCCACCTGGTCAGGGGGTACTGGATGGCACTCCAGCAGCATCTTCTCCATTAAGCAGTCTGTGTCACTCCCGCTGCTTTACATACTGACTATATGCAAAAAACTCCACATGTTTATTGATAACCCAGGCCTCTCAACACAAATTGACGTGTATATCTAACTATCCACCTATGAAAGACACTTTTAGACATCTCAAAACTAATTTTTTCCTATTATTCTTAATATTTCTTCAATAGATTTGATTTCAGAAAATGAAACACCTTCCTCCAAATTTATTATGCCAACACCCAGAAGTTGTTAAAGGCATCTCTTTCTCTCTCCTAAATTAAATCCATTATTAATTTTCATTGATTGTCTTTTCAAAACACATCTTAAAAATATCTCTATCTCCACTGTCATATCCATAGTCCAAGGGCCATCATTCTCTGCTTGGATTGTTGCAACACAATAGTCCTTGTCTATTCTGTCTCTTCACTTATGTTCCTGCTCTGTCTTTACAGAGCTTTTTCTCAAGCCCATCTTGACCCTCGCCTATAGCTTTTCAAACTTTTCCATGATGAAGCTAAAATAATATCCATGAAATCAAGGTCTTTATTTTGATATCGCAAAATATCAATGTCTTGTACAGAATGGGTTCTCGGTAAGTAATTTTTGAATGAATTTATTAAACACAGTGTAAAATCATAACCTGCAGGGCCAGGAAGCATTGCCTAATGCAGCCTATTCTAAGCATAATATTTATAGGGTTTTTTTTTTTAAGTTTTTGTATTCTTATTATTCTTCTTGTAGATGATAGTAGATTTTACATTCTTCTTGTAGATGATACTAGAACAAAAACATACAAATTTTATTAATTACTTAAGATTTTAATCACTTTAAAGTTCATCCAAATATTCGAGTAAAAGTTGTGTTCCAGGAAATGCTTCTTTTTTTGTTCTGCGTCTTGGGTAGTTCAGCAAATGCATAAGCTCTTCAGTATGGACAAGAAAGATTTACTGACAGGCTATTGCTTAAGCATCTTAGCAGGGCATGTAAAGTCATCTACACTTTCACTTGGCTTGCTGTTTCTAGCCTCACCTCCTCCTCCTGTTTTTATTATAGGACTGACTAATTTAATTATATACCTCTGACTTTGAATAGAATGACACATTTGCACAGGAGTTTACCAAATTAAAAATACCGAAAGGACAAGTAACATAGTTTACCAAGGAGAAGGTGTAAAGGATGTGTCAATGAGTTGTCATTATTGTCAGAATTGGTGCCTCTGTATTGGAGTAATTTTCCTCTGTCCTTATAAATAGGGTGGAGTGAGGGAGAATGCAAATCTGAACGCAGACTGTTGAATTTCATGTCTCACCTACTACTCGTGTGATTTGGGAAAACTATTTTAAACTATTCAGCCATGAGTCTTACCTTCTACAAAATGGGAAAGACCAACAGACACTCTGCCTCAGAGGTTTCTTTTCAGAATACATTGTGAGATAATATGCGCACAAAAGGCTTCCTGTAGTGCCTGGAATATAGTAAGTGCTCTAGGTATATTGACATTTATTATTAACACTAACTAGCCTGATACTCTAAGCTAATGACCCACATATTGTTTCCAGATAATTGTTTTCTGCAAACTATAAATAGAATGTGTTCTTCCTTCTACAACACATTTATTTTGTGCAGATCTTGACCTTTTTTTAGACATGTAGAACATTATTGCACTGGGCCCATTGCACTTTATATATTTCATTGTGAGATTAGATTAAAGTATAGTCACAAAATGTACTAAGTTCTTGGTAGCTCAGGCAAAGAAAACTGAAGCCATTTCGAGATTTCTTGGTGCTGTGCTCCTTTATTAGAGAAGAGCTTGTAAGAAAGCATTATTATTTGTTTGTGTTTCCAATACAATGGACGTTAGTTGTCTCCTTTGTGTCATTTATTTATTTGCATAATTTTAACCT
>NW_011888819.1:164198-166516 GCF_000151845.1 Pteropus vampyrus
CACAAAAGGCTTCCTGTAGTGCCTGGAATATAGTAAGTGCTCTAGGTATATTGACATTTATTATTAACACTAACTAGCCTGATACTCTAAGCTAATGACCCACATATTGTTTCCAGATAATTGTTTTCTGCAAACTATAAATAGAATGTGTTCTTCCTTCTACAACACATTTATTTTGTGCAGATCTTGACCTTTTTTTAGACATGTAGAACATTATTGCACTGGGCCCATTGCACTTTATATATTTCATTGTGAGATTAGATTAAAGTATAGTCACAAAATGTACTAAGTTCTTGGTAGCTCAGGCAAAGAAAACTGAAGCCATTTCGAGATTTCTTGGTGCTGTGCTCCTTTATTAGAGAAGAGCTTGTAAGAAAGCATTATTATTTGTTTGTGTTTCCAATACAATGGACGTTAGTTGTCTCCTTTGTGTCATTTATTTATTTGCATAATTTTAACCTTTGGGGCACAGGAAAAATACAGGAGAGTATGCAGGTGGCAGTAATGTTAGAGGCCACAGAAACATCGGTCCTTCAACCAGCCCTCCAATAGTGCCAGTAAAATGAGAAGGTTTTTGCTTTTTTGGCCTTAGACTATAAGCAGAGGTGAAAACAAAACGTATAAAC
The DNA here is from genome assembly GCF_000151845.1 of Pteropus vampyrus. Taxonomy (NCBI): domain Eukaryota; kingdom Metazoa; phylum Chordata; class Mammalia; order Chiroptera; family Pteropodidae; genus Pteropus; species Pteropus vampyrus. The sequence continues at coordinate 164,825 of NW_011888819.1, forward strand.
CCATGACCACAACCAACCATCTCTCCAATTATCAAGGCTCTACCCTGCGTCACTTGTTTGCTAGAAAGTAGTTTACTTGGATTACAATGACTTTTAGCGCCTTTGGAAAAAAAAATGATTTGAATTAAGTTTAATATAAATAACTTTAAGTTTCGTTGTACAGAGTCAACAATAAACATTATGTAATTTTTTTTTTTTTCCTATAAAGCCATTGTGCATTGCACTGTCCCAGATAATTACACAGGCAAGGGACAAAACCAAAGGTAAGACACAGAGGCGAAAAGGAGGATGTGAAATTCAAGGGTCACAACGATTCACAGTTTCGCTGAGAACTGAAACTGGAAATATGTTCACGATCTTGTTTCAAAGAGAGTCTATGAAAGTTTAGATGCAAGGAAACCCATGGCAAACCCATGATCAAACAACAACAACAACGACAACGATGCAACAAAAAGTTGATAGGAACCAAGTTCAAGCTTGCATTTAAGTGTATCTGGACTGCACCACAAGCATTTGATTTTGGGGATTGGGTAAGAGTGGTAATGGAAAACATGTACTTAAAATAACTTACCCTGAAGTCGTATGGGTCACCCAGGGGTCTCCCTCTAGTTTTGATGTTTTTGTGGCTTTGACTCTGCCAGTGAGATATCAGTTATTATTTCCAAGATGTATGAACCCAGGTACAGCTTGTATTATGTATGTGATGTAAGTAGATTTGAAGACAACTTGTCAGAAAGTTTCATTTCTCTTGCTCTAATCCTTAGGGATAGAAAGGAAGCAAAAGTTTTATAACCAACATAATCAGTTTTCAATAAAGGTACATGATATCAGAGCAAAATAACCTTAATTTTAATGAACATACAGACTTTTTCTTGCCTAAAGAAATGTATTAATATTTTCCCCATATAATTAGTCTGTATAATGTGCAGCGTTTGCTCTATACCCTCTGCTAAGTGGGTAGGTGGTCTTCAGAGGAGCTTTACACTCCTGAAATCGTGTGTTACTGTGGCAACTGCCACGGTAGCTATGGATGTGGATGTGATTATGGCTTTGGTGGCTGCTGCCAGCCATGCCACTTTGAGACATGTCGGTCCTATGTATTCTACTTAAATTCTTGTAGTGTAGCTGTATCTTTGTTCTTTTTTTACCTCCGAACCTATGCTTTTACTTCTGAGTTGTTTTATACCTTCTGATTTATGTTGAGTTTAAACAATGGCAAATAAATTCTCATCCACAACATGCCAAGCGTTAGAATTTCAACCTCATCCACTAGATTGAACAAACTCAAGGGACGACTTCCATTTTATTTAAAATTTAGCTTTTTTCTCTTATGTAACCTACGTACGTTGAAGTAATTTTAATATCTAATGTAAAACTATCATTTATAGATGATGAGGACAGTTTAAACAAGAAATATGTAGCAAACTTTTTTTCTTTTGCACCTCGTACTTAGGTACTTGGTGTTTACTATAAATACTTCATTCGTTGTTTATTGGAGATCTTGGGAGCATATATTCACTCATTTCAGACTGCAAATATGAGATTGCTTATTGATTGATAAACAAATTGATAAACAAGGAAACTAATGTGATAAGTTGAAAGTTTATTAGTGAAAAAGATGGCTTGAAGAACAAGCTAGGGATTCCTCCTTTCCTTTCTTCCTACATCAAATACTGGGGACCACGAATTTCT
>NW_011888819.1:166566-170120 GCF_000151845.1 Pteropus vampyrus
GTACGTTGAAGTAATTTTAATATCTAATGTAAAACTATCATTTATAGATGATGAGGACAGTTTAAACAAGAAATATGTAGCAAACTTTTTTTCTTTTGCACCTCGTACTTAGGTACTTGGTGTTTACTATAAATACTTCATTCGTTGTTTATTGGAGATCTTGGGAGCATATATTCACTCATTTCAGACTGAAAATATGAGATTGCTTATTGATTGATAAACAAATTGATAAACAAGGAAACTAATGTGATAAGTTGAAAGTTTATTAGTGAAAAAGATGGCTTGAAGAACAAGCTAGGGATTCCTCCTTTCCTTTCTTCCTACATCAAATACTGGGGACCACGAATTTCTGTACTAAGATGTAAGAATAGAATTGAAAAACAAAAGATCATGGCCGACCCCGCACAGCAGATATTAGGTAAGTGTGCCCATGTGACTGAGCATAAGCAGGTCTAAGAGAAAAGCGGGAGCTCGGGCTTTTTTTTTTTTTTTTTTAATTGCCAGACCAGCTGTTTCTTAATCTCATCAAATAGATAATTATTATTTTAATCCCTGACCCCCCCTTTTTTTATTCATGAGATTTAATAGAGTTTAGATCATTGAAATCATACAGTGTTTTTTGTATACTGCTTTTGTTGACCAGCATTATATCACAAGGGATTTCCCATGACATTAAAATGCCCTATAAACATAGTTTTTAATTATGGCAACATGTTCCATGCTGTCAGTGTATTTTATTTTACCATTCTTGTACATGTAGGTTGTTTCCTATTTTTGTTTTTCTTATTATAAAAACTATTGAGATGAACCGTCTTTATGCACACACTATTGTATTATTTTGTATCTTGTCATTAAAATGAATTATTATGATTATTACGGGTATTGTATACTTTAAAGTATTTTTTGTTTTTAGTTTTTGAGAATTATCTATGACTGGCTTTATGAGTGTTCATAGTATACCGTATAATATAGTAAATTATATCTATAAAGTAAATAGAATATGAGAATGCAAATGCCTTGAAGTCAGGTTTTATTCTTCTTGTTATTACAAGAATGAACTTTCAAAAACTTATTCTTATCAGAGTTTTTAGCAATAGCAGATGACATAACTACAAAAACATACCAGCAAGTGTGATCCTGTTAGAGTTGAAGAAAGTGTTATAGTCCAGACGTTTAACTCTGCTACTTTGAATTTATCCCAGAATGTATTTCAAAAATATCTCCGTTAAAAAATCATGAGCATCACATTTACGAATCCTGCTTAATTTTCTTTCTCTCACTAGGTTTGTCACCCCACTTAATCCTAGGTTAAATTTCTGAAGAACTACCAGGAATTCAGGGATTCTATGTTGTGGTTAAGTGGGAAGCCATGTGCTTCAATAATTAGCTATGAAAATCATTGTTTCTATTAAAATTTTTTTAAAAAGAATGTGAAGATTGCATTCATAATACTATAATACTGTGGACTTTGAACCAGTCTAGTTTTTGGTCTGAGAGAAAAGTGCTAAAGAAAATGTGGAATTAACAACTGCCCGCATGTTGCTAATGAAGTTTATGTTCGACTTTTACACTACTGTCTGTGCGTGAGCCATCTCAGTGTTTGCTGGACAGTTAGGCTGCCAGGATCTTGACACAGGAGTAATTGTCTTGGTTACCGTGAAAAAGACATCCAAGAACTAAGAGTGCCAGAGAGAAATTTCAAGTATTTATATGGTAAGGTGGTTCTAATGGTTAGCCATTTAGTTTATGGGGTTAAAAATGGTAAAGAGATATATAACAAACTTCATGAATTAAGCAAAGACATCTAGTTGCAAAGCAAAATACAATATTTAACCCACTATTACATCAAAGGAGAAACGAGTAATAACAAGAGCAGAAACAATCTATAGTTGCCATAGAAACTGAGGTAGCAGAGCACATCATTGAGGCAGGAACAAGAGCCATTGTAATAGGTGATCATATATGTTTTTGTGCTTATAACAGATTATTGCTCAATAAATTCATTAAATAAATGAGCTGGGTAAATATAATTTTTGGAATACAGCGAGTATTGGATTTAGCCCCAGATATATGTTGACAAAAATAGTTTCATTGCATAATTAATTCTTAGCTCACAAAAGGCAGAGAAGTATCCAGAATTACCCGAGGAGAAAAAGTCAAATTTCTAGAAACCTCTTAGGAAAACATCAATTGCCCTGATAAATTTATCTGTATTCGAAGTCTAGCCCTTCAGCCTGTGGGCTCAGTTAGTTGGTTAGGTTCAGTTAGTACACTGAGGACAAATCCATTTCTCAAGGGGCTAACATTAACAAGTTCAAGTGGATCATCTATAAAACATAATGCCAACTTATTAATATACAATAAGATGTAATTGTTTCAGGAACTGCAATACCTGAGTTTGCTTCATTTGTGAACTCTCCTTTTAGTTAACCTACATGGGAATCCAAATTATAATCAGATCATTTTATTAATTTGCAGAAACAAATTACTGTCACAGGGAAATGGAAATATTCAAACCCATTTATTACCACATCATCTTTATTTTATATGGGGAACGAAATCATAATCAGAGGCCAACTTATTAATTTACCTTGAGAGATCACTGTTAGGATGGCCAAAGGGCTCAAATCCAAAGCTTACTCTTTTCCCATAAGACATGGTGAGACTGATAATAATCAGAAAGCTGTGTTCTGAGCCAAGAACCAGAACATAGGGAGTTACAGAAACCGAATGTTTAACAACATCAGACTAAGATAACTTAATAAAGTCATTACATAGTGTATCATCCTAATGTGACTGGAAGTACTTAAAATCCTGTATTAAGGTCACCTTTGCCCTGAAGATTACTTGGGTCCCTCAATGTAACTCCAGCCTCCTGAAGAATCTCGCTAAAAGCATGACAGTCCCTTTATCTGTGAATAATACTTTGACTCTGCTAGATGAATTGTTTGTGCCCTATGCCTGGAAAAGACTCTCCTTACTGATTAGAATTATTACTAGAGTAAGACTCCAGTGCTAAGCTTGTCAAAAAATGAGATACATTTTCTCTCAAATAATCATAATTTTGGCTTTCCAATGGTTGATCTATTTAGTCCTTTCTGGAAGTAATTACATAATTCAAAAAGTTGAATATTATAATATGTAGGAGAATGACTCTCTTCATCTAAAGAAAAATTAATGCTTTCCGATTTTTAAAAAAATCCTTTAATGTCTTAATGCTATAGTAATTTGAGTGTCCCACACTAGGTGTCTGGCCTATGAAATCGTCTAACTTAGCTTTTATTAACTTCATGTGCTTTTAATTACTGACTGTATATACATCTTGAGATTATATTCAAAAAGCTGTATTTGCATAGTTTTCTTTGTGAAAATAAAATCCACAATTTTTAGTGATTTAGTACATTGAAGAGTATGTAACTTCCAGAACTTCGTGGCAACACCTAAGACATGTATTTATCTAATCAGTAGTATTTCTAGCAAATGATTACTTCATGCATTTGGAGTATACTGCCACTAGGTGTCAGTAATGGTCATCTCCTCTCAACACAAAAAAA
>NW_011888819.1:172860-175642 GCF_000151845.1 Pteropus vampyrus
CATATTTTATTAAAAATAGCACTATAATTTGATATTATGTATGGCAATGAAGAAACACAACATGAAACTTTATAAAGCTCCTCAGACTGTTTTGTTAGGTAGAACTCAGTGGGAATGCAGCATTGCTCATTACTTTTACACATTTCAACCTATAGTCTAGAATTTAAAATATCAACTTTTTACATTGTATTATTAATGCTCACGTGATCTTTGCGGTATTGGACAAATACTTTTTGATATATCTTTTCCTGAACCTAGTATATTACTAGGAAATATGCAGGCAATCATTTAAAGAGAGTATAAGTGTTTAATTAACAAAGTACAGGTGTATTTTAGATATTAGTATACAAAATATACCTCTCAATATATACATTTTACCATACATACCTCAGATATACATGTATTACATTAATATAATACACACAGGTGTCATACATACACAAAATTATATACATACTTACTTTTGCTGGCAAACATCTTTTAGATCTCTCGTGCTTATGAAATGTTGATGCATATAAAACTGAACACCATATAACCACATAAAAACACCCAAACCAATAAGAATGACAGTGCTATGAATTGGTCTAAAAACATTATTTGCAATCAAACACCAAAATCAATCTTGCCAAAAAACTAAAACAAAACAAAAAGCAGTATTTGTCTGGACATTTGAATTCTCTCCCCAAACAAAAATCAAGGTAATGTTGATGATAATATGATAGGACCTGTAAATTCTGCTCATCGCGACTTGGGGCCTCCGTGCATTGGTGCTTTAAGTCCGCAGAGGGATGATGTTATTATTCCAAAGCAAGCTAAAATAATGTGTGTGGCTTTCAAGCTATGCAAACTCATGAAGCTTGGTTACGGATCTTAAGTACGGTAGTAAATTTTGTTTTGTTATTAAAGGTACACGAGATGCCTTAAAGAATTTAGAAACATCAATAAAGGAATTTCTAAATGAATGGGTGTGAGGGCCTCTCTTCAAAATGAACACGACGTTAATGACAGTTTTCATACAAAGTAGTTGATAAAACACAAGGCAGGATTGCTTGTTGTTTGTCACGCCCACTACAGAAGGTGTATAAAAGGCCCGGTGGAAGCAGAGAAGTTCACATTCTGCAAGCATATACTTTGTTCTCCCCTAAATCCTCAACTCTTGACACCATGAGCTGTTACTACGGCAACTACTACGGAGGTCTGGGCTATGGCATTGGCGGTCTGGGCTGTGGCTATGGCTGCGGCTATGGCTGTGGCTATGGCTGCTTCCGAGGTCTGGGCTCTGGCTACGGCTGTGGCTACGGTGGCTATGGATACAGCTGCTACCGCCCATGTTGCTATGGAAGATATTGGTCATCCGGCTGCTACTGAGAAAACTTGCTTGCGACTGAGGACTTTTGGCAAAGTCTCCTCTTGCTGATTCCACCTTGTGGACACTTCACACCTCCATACCTCGCTCAGATGATGAAGCGATGAGCCAATCCTAGGTTTCTGTGATGGACCTTCGATCTCAGGACACAAGAATTGACTTGACAAAAACCATCTGAACTTGTCATTCTAATTTTTTTTGGGGGGGGCAGGGGGAGATTTACAGTTTGGGTAATGGTTCTCTTTTTAGATACACATTTTGGCTAAACTCTCATTTCAAATTGTTCAGGTGAGACATGTGAAAATTCACTTTACATTAAACTTACTTTGGCATTTTAAATGTGTCGGAGTTTCATGTCTATCCCTCATAGGCTTTCCACGCGTGTAAGCATCGAGTGTGAGTCTAGGTGTGTATCTGTGCTTTGTGAAGGCTGCTGACATATACCTGTAAACCTGTGTCACCACAAGGGTAGAGAGACTGTCCAGAAGTTCTTTCCACACTTCATTAAAGCAGATGGCCCGCGGCCACAGCTGTCCTTAAGCCATCTCGTATCTTCACAGAGGGATCTTTATGCCATGTTATGGCACCACTTCCCATTGTCATACTCAGGTCCTGCTGTCTTTTATGGTTTCCAAGCCAGACACAACTCTGCTGTGTTGTTGGAAGCTGTGTTGTTAATGAATTTCTTCCACCGCTGCTGCTATTTTGGCCTCACTTAAATGACAGTTGAAGGAGCTCGAACAGCCGTCACAAACATATAGCAATTGGTTAGCCAAATTGAGATTCCTGTTTTCTAGGCACCCAGAGCTTTGTCACATTTGAATGTGTGGCTCAATAATTTCTTACACTGGCTGCCCAAAAAGACACTCGTCATACTGTAGATATTTGTTTCTCAACATGTCCTACCTTGATTAGTTTTATCTCTTGATTATTAGACTAATTATATTTACGTAACTCAGTTTGTGATTCTATTTAAAGAGCCCAAAGTCCAAGTGTATGGTGTGTATGTGTGTATGAGCATTATTCGTTTCTAGACTTCCAGAAGTGACTACGTTGTCCTTGATTGTACTGTTTATCTATTATTTGTATCTCTATTTGGTGTCTTCACCTTTTATTCAACCTTAAAACAATAACAATAACAATGAAACAAAACAAAAAATCAAGACTTGCTTCACTGATTATAAAACCCTGAAAAATGGAGATTGTATGGAATTCTATTGTCTCTTTGAGGAACTTTTTTTTTTTAGTTGTCAGGAAGGAAGTTCTCTTAAAATGTCTTAGGAAAAATGACAGCTTTTGAAAGACAACTGCATTCAGGCTGTAACCACAAAATAGGTCAGCATTGACCTAGTTATATATTAACTTATGACGGTAGCATCCTTAGCTTTGGATTCTATAAACCAAACTGATCAAAGT
>NW_011888819.1:178627-189137 GCF_000151845.1 Pteropus vampyrus
TGAATTTCTTCCACCGCTGCTGCTATTTTGGCCTCACTTAAATGACAGTTGAAGGAGCTCGAACAGCCGTCACAAACATATAGCAATTGGTTAGCCAAATTGAGATTCCTGTTTTCTAGGCACCCAGAGCTTTGTCACATTTGAATGTGTGGCTCAATAATTTCTTACACTGGCTGCCCAAAAAGACACTCGTCATACTGTAGATATTTGTTTCTCAACATGTCCTACCTTGATTAGTTTTATCCCTTGATTATTAGACTAATTATATTTACGTAACTCAGTTTGTGATTCTATTTAAAGAGCCCAAAGTCCAAGTGTATGGTGTGTATGTGTGTATGAGCATTATTCGTTTCTAGACTTCCAGAAGTGACTACGTTGTCCTTGATTGTACTGTTTATCTATTATTTGTATCTCTATTTGGTGTCTTCACCTTTTATTCAACCTTAAAACAATAACAATAACAATGAAACAAAACAAAAAATCAAGACTTGCTTCACTGATTATAAAACCCTGAAAAATGGAGATTGTATGGAATTCTATTGTCTCTTTGAGGAACTTTTTTTTTTAGTTGTCAGGAAGGAAGTTCTCTTAAAATGTCTTAGGAAAAATGACAGCTTTTGAAAGACAACTGCATTCAGGCTGTAACCACAAAATAGGTCAGCATTGACCTAGTTATATATTAACTTATGACGGTAGCATCCTTAGCTTTGGATTCTATAAACCAAACTGATCAAAGTCAGAAGCACATAAAATCTAGAAAAGTGGGTGGGTGGGGGGAGCCCTGAAAGATGCCACATTTAATTTTTTCAAGAACATAAGACGATCATGACAAATAAAGTAGTATCTTTGCTTGTATTCCTGAACATATTGATAATGAGTGCCTTCAGCTATCAACTCATAAAATAGTAGGAGCAGACATCAGTAACAAATAGTAGACATGAGAGCAGCATGTCACATGCAGTATGAGTTCAAAGAACCAATAACAAAATTTCTATGAACTTTATGAAATAATTATACATTAGTCTACATTTCAAGAGAAAATCCATATGACTAAATAAACTGGACTTGATCATCTAAAAAAATAGCTGTGCTAATTGTGTCAGCAAGAGCCTGAGCTTATTCAATTTTGCTGTGCTTGGTGATACCATGATGGCTGGTGCCTCCTAGGATGGATTAGATCATTCATTTATTCAACCATCCTCCCAGGAGTAATGTACCATCACCTTGTTCTCTGTATGTACTGAGTACCAGAGGTAGAAAGACATAAGGTGTTCAGAGATCTAGATGAGCTTACAGATCAGATGGAAATTCAGATGATAGATAAACATTTACAATTTTCCATGTTAATTTTTAAGAAAGATTTATGTGTTAGGTGCACTGGGACAGGAGGGGCATCTCATCGAGTCCTCTGCAGTCAGTGAAAGTACCCCCAGAAGATGATGCCTGAACTTAGCATTGGGGAAATGTATGAGAAGGAAGGATTTACAATGTGTTGGGCACAGTGTCCGTGTTAACCCGAGGGACCTAGACAGCCCATTTCCCCATAACCAGTAACTAGATGCAGATTTCTCTGTGCGTAGATGTGTACTCATTTGACATTTTCAGGAGATTCATTTAGAAACCAGAAATGGAAGGTGGAGTTAGATTGCCTGGCAAGCTCTTCTATTTTATAGGTGATAACCATCATCAAAAATAATGGTGGCAGTTATCTAAGAATTGCTACAAGTGAGAATATGAAATTGAAGGAGGATAACTGGGAAGAATCAGTGCCCTGTTTTCTTACCATTATAAGTCTAAAGAGGATTGAAGTTATAGAACCAATTGTAAAAGAAAGACATTATTTTGATGGTCATAGCTTTTAATCAGAAATATATTGCCAAAGGTTTTCATTGAATTCTCAAGTAAAACATTATTTAAGGAGTGTTTTAGTTAATCAAGAATATTACGTTCTTTTCAAAGCACATTCCTGTATATTTTCTTCCTTAACATTCCAACAGCTTTTTGAATTATAGAGTCATTTTTATTCCAGTTTTCAAAAAGAATTTTAACGTAATGCCTAATGTCATATTAAGCGCCATAATCAGAGCTAGAAGCTAAATAGTTTAATTTTAATTTATTGATCTATACAGAGAAGCGAACTTTCTTTGGATAACGAACAGCATGCTCTTTCGAAGTTCAACAGATGGAATGTGGATTAAGTAGCTTCAGTCTCTTATCCATGCTAAAGAGTAATAAAGCACATCCTTAGAAGCTCAACTTGTGATATATTTACTGTTGACTTGTATAATAAAAGACGTAATATTCTAAATTTAGCATGATATTATTTTCTTAATTCTGCTTGAATACCTTCTGAATCGTAAATGTGCGACAAAACTGATATAATGAAGTGTAGGAATATTATTAATGATTTAATGTTAGAAATTTGAGTGTTAGAGCATTCAGAATGGAAGGGCTAAGAGACTGTACTAGTTTTCTATTGCTGCTTAAGAAATCACTACAAATTTATCGGCTTCGAACAGCACCCATTTCTTAGCTCCCACTTCTGTAGGTTGGAAGTCTGGCATGGCGTCACTGGGTCATCTGCTCAGGGTATGCTGAAACTGAGATCAAGGCCAGCTGGGCTGAGTTCTTGTCTGGAAACTGGGGAGGAGTCTGCTCCCAGGCTCATAGTGGTTGTTGACAGAATCCAGTTCCCATTGTTGTAAGACTGAGTATTCATTTCTATGCTGGCTCTCAACTGGGACCTACTCTCAGCATCTAGAGGCCACCTACATTCTTTACCACATGCCCCCTCTACACTCCAGCCAGCAAAGATGTGTCAAACCCTCCTCATGCTGAGTCTATGTCTTCTGCTTCCAGCCAGAGAAAACTCTACCTTTACAGAGCTCGTGCGATTATGTCAGACCTACCCAAATGACTTCCCTTGCTTAAAGTCAAATGTGCCATATAAACTAGCCTACTCGTGGGATTCTAACCCATCATATTCATGGTGCAGGAGTGATGCAGGGTGTGTACACCGGGAAGGGAGGGGTGGTCTTGGAGGCCATTGTAACATGCTGCTTAACCCAGAGACATGTTCTCACACTGCCCTGCACGACTACTTCCCGCCCGATTCAGAGGAAACACAAAGCCCTTGCCATGACCTCCCTGGGTATCTGTGTGAAATTACATTTTTAAATTGTTCTACTAAGAGCGTGACTGTTCATCACAGACCTAAATCATACATCTTCAATGCAATCTTTCTCTCCTGTCCCCCACAGCTCGTTCCACTTCTTTGTTCCTCAAAGAAGCCTAGTTAAGACTCCATTTCAGAGTATTTGTGCTTTCGGTTCCCTCTGCCTGATGTGCCCTTTCCGAGATGACGACGTGGCTCATGCTCTCATCGTTAAGCCTTTACTCAAAGGCTACTTATCTAGGATGGACCTTCCCTACCAACCTCGCTACAATTTCAATACCCTCAACTGGTCATTGCATAGCACCCCGCCTCTGCTTTGTATTTTGTCCTTAAATGATACCACTATCAGTATGTAACATACTCTTTTAACTGGTTGGTTAACTGATGGATTATTTGTCCCCACTCGTTAGAATGCAAGCTTCAGGAAGGCAAGACTTTCGTCTGCTTTGTTTTCTACCTTTTCCAGTGTCTGAAAAAATGTTGAGCATGAAGTAGCCATTTAGTAAATATTTGTTGAATGAATAAATTAAGTCTGTATTTGTTTATGATCTGTCTCCACTACTAAAATGTTAGTCCTACTACAGGGATGGTAATTTTCTTTTTCCTTTCTACTGCTTTATTTCCAAGACAAGTAGGTAAATGTTCTCTATTATTTATTGAATAAGTAAATGAGAATTAATTTGAATTTGAAGGAAGCAAAAAATGAAACTTGCGTTAGGTATGAATCCCGGTTTCTGGCTGGGATAACTGGTGAATTTGAAGCTCTTTGCCAAAATAGCAACTGTAGGAAAGAGCAAAAAGATTCAGAGCGGGGTGTGTGAGAGGTAAGATGATAAGCGTTTTCTTTTCTTCTTCTTCCTCCTCCTCCTCCTCCTCTTCTTCTTCTTCTTCTTCTTCTTCTTCTTCTTCTTCTTCTTCTTCTTCTTCTTCCTCCTCCTCCTCCTCCTCCTCCAACATTTTTTACATACTGAATTTGAAATAAGCTTCAAAGTGAATAAGTGTGCGGGGGAGAGAGAGAAGGTGGGAAGTTGCAATTTCTTGCCTGATGGTGACTGCTCTGTGAAATGAAGTGGAGCTGGGCCAGAGCGTGAGAATAGGAGAGTGAGACAGTGTTTAAAAGAAAGACAATTTAATTAATGGACTCGTTCATGATGACGCTATGGTCATCTGTGATCAGATGGTGCCTACTGGGGCAGCAAATCAGTTAGAGAATTGGTTAATATGAAGTTAGATGGCTTTAGAAATCATCTGTCCCATCCCCTTGTGAAAGAACCAAGGCTTGAATAAAATTACATGGAGAAGGAATGATATAGATTAATGGGAATGTGCATGTCCTCACTCTTGTCATGAACAGCCACCTCCCTCCCTGGAGGGTCTCCACAATCCAGTTCCCTTGCTAATATGATGAGATTTTACTAGGACATCTCTGTTCTGTTTATGCTGTCCTGTGTTCTTCCTTACTTCCTCTTAGGTCAGGAAAATTTTTAAAAACATTTTTTAAAATTAAATTTATTGGGGTGACATTCATTAATAAAATTATATAGGTTTCAAATGTACAGTTCTGTAATATATCACCTGTATATTGCATTGTATGTTTACCACCCAAAATCAAATCTTCCATCATCATATATTTGACCCTCTTTCTCAGTAATCAATAATGTGATGTTTTACAATGACAGATTATTACTGGAATTTATGGGTGATTGATCACATTGTAAGGTGTAAAAATTTTGAATCACTATATTGTACACCTGAAACTAATATAAGTAATATTGTATACCAACTGTACTTAAATAAGAAACATTAATTAATAAAAGAAGTTTAGCATGACTGTGGGTATGGGGGAAGGAACTAACTGGGACATCAAGACAGGTTTACAGGTAGCATTGAGGGTTCAGTTGGGATTAGAGGCAACACATTTGTGTGTGTTTAGTACTCAGAGTTTTATGAGGTTTGTTGGCTTGAGCTATGCAGAGTAGATCCAATATGATTAATTTGCCAATATATTACATTTCTTACATTTATTAATAACTTTCCTCTTTGAACGTTAAGAAGTTTATTGTGTGTCGGTGAAACAAGTTTTTTGCCAGTGTACTTAAGACATACAACCTCCTGTAATATTAAGTCTGGTCATTGATAAAGAAGTTTGTAAAAATGCTGTGGATTGTAAAAGGAAAAAGAAAATCTGAAGAGATGACATTTGGAAAGTTACACTCTTGGTATTCCTTGAAACAGAGTGTGGTGATGTTTTATTCACTCCTGAATGCTCAGGATATAGCTCCATGTTTAGACTATATTAGGCACTCAGTAAATGTTTCTAGAGGAACAATTTACAATTTCATTAGCTTCGATACAAGTCAGAGAAGAGATGTATGTTTTTTGACCAACCATAACTGGCAAATCTAAGCCCCACTGACATTTTAGAGAGAGAAATAAAGAAGAAAAATAAATAAAAACTACTAAAATTATATATATTAAAATAGAAAATATGGATAAAAGAGAAAACACAGTTTTCAAGAGCAGAAAGATGAAGCAGCAAGAGAAGATTCTGATTAAAAGAAACAGAACGTTTTGTTTGTGTCGAATCATTTGAAAATATCAAGACGACAGTAAAAAAGCGATATGATCTTGAGGGCAAGGCAAGGCAGAAACGCAAATCCAGAATCACATGGTACTTCTGTTGGGATTTAGCTAAAGGACAGTGACCCAGTCTTCCAACAAATCAGTATCCCATGATTATGTTACAGACTACCACTGGACAAGTGCCCAGACCTCCAAACAGAGCTCCTTGTTCATTTATTGTCAATTCATTTTTTTCATACAAAATTAATTAGTTATGTATTGCTTGTATATCAATGCTTTAATATCTAGTCCTATACTACAGTATAACCTCCGTTTAGTTCATGAGTTAACTTTTCTTTTTTAAACTGAGTATATTAGTGCCTCAAATGTAGTAATCATTAGGTGAATATTTGTTGAATGTGTTAACCACTGAAAGTTGTGCCTTCAGCAGGCTGGTAACTCCCCAAAATATTTCTGAATGACAGTATTGCATTAATCAATACTCATGATGAGGTTCCTACAGCATTAAGAAAGGTTGAATTATGAGTGGCATGCTTTATTTTGTTAAGTCAACTAAAGTAGATTTAAAAATAAATATTTATTTGTAATTTCTTTTCAAAGCAATTGCATTTTTTAATAGTTTAATTATTTCTTGTTTAAAAGTTAAGTACTTTTCTCTGAAGGCCAAACTACTCATACCTGTAATAGTGAGCCACATAATGAACTCCAAAGCACAGACTCCTGAGCCAGAAAACTGGTTTTTAACTCATTTCAGCCACTAGTTAGCTGTGTGACCTTGTGTAAGTAATTAAGCAGGACAGTTCTACAGGGAGCTATTCATAGTGATTTGCGGAAACTCTTTTTATATAATCTTCATTGGTATCCATGAGGCAGGCTTCTTCTACATGACACATGATGCTTGAGAAATTCCTTTGATGTCAGTGTGTGGCTCTCTTAAAAATAGATATCACCATTGCACCACCAAATGTGGTTCTCTGCTGACATTAGAAGCATGTTGAATTAAGATGTACATTATAGCTGATGGCCATTTTTTATAGGACTAGTAAGTATTTCAGGTACTAATTATGGTTCAATTTATGTGAATTCTTGAGAGAAGAAATATAATGCCCTTGGCCTGGAAAGAGTCAATGGCCATACACTGTCAAAGGAAAGGGTACAATTAGAAGGTAGATGTGACCTCATGTGATACAATTTAGAGAATACCTCAAGTTATAGAGGTTTGTTTATAGAGTTTAAAACTCAGAAAACACAAACACATATGTGAATTATAAACAAAATAGCATCTTACTGACAGTAAAATATTTTTCTAGGAATTCAAATGAATCAGGCAAATGCGTCACATTATTCTTAAATAACTAGTTACGTAAACAAGTGGAAGGCATAGTTTGCTGTTAGGAAACAAGGTAATTGACATAGTTTCGCATAGTAATGCATTCTATTGGATGACATTAGAGGTGTGGCTTTCCACTCCCATCCATATATATAAATGTCCCTGTGCAGTCACAGTCACAAAATTGACCTACAATACCAAGCCAAACTCACCACTCTTGACACCATGAGCTACTACGGCAGCTACTACGGAGGCCTGGGCTACGGCTGTGGAGGCTTCAGTGGCCTGGGCTGTGGCTATGGCTGCGGACTGGGCTACGGCTGTGGCTACAGAGGCTATGGATGTGGTTGCTACGGGCCCTCTTGTTATGGAGGCTACGGGTGTGGCTACTGGAGTCCATGTTCCTATGGAAGATACTGGTCTTGTGGATTCTACTGAATTAACACTTGAAAGTTTACAATTTGTGGAATTAGTCCTCTGTGAGACTTTTATTCATCTAGAAAACTTGATCCCATCACCTGCATGCTTCATTTATCCTGTCTTGATAACTAAATGTTATTTCTACTACCTAGTTTCTGACAATAATGTGAAGAAAACGTGATGAGCTAGATATTGACCTTCATCATGATGTTCTTCAGGGATCCTCATCTATGTAGGATGGAGAGTCATCACTCTCTAGCAAAAATTTGCCTTTCAGTACCTGATACCTAATAATAAACTTTCCTGACATAATAAATGTGTTTTTCGGTTTCAATTTTTTTTTCACAATAAATTTGCATTAATATTATCATCAACTATGGCAACATTTTCTTCTTATATCTAAGCCATTTACCAATATATTTTATTTTATGATTATTTCTTCCCCCTTGTTTTTCTTCCTTTTTTCTTTTCCTTACCACTCCCTCTCCTCCTTTTTCTCTTCTGTCCTTCATCTTATCCTTCTTCTCCTCATTATCATCTACTTTTTCTTCCCTTCTCAGAAGATAGGAATTCTGTGTCTAAATGTTAACAGGCTCTGCAATGATAATAAAACTTTAGTTTAATTTTTTATATTTATTATTCCTTGGAAACTGTATTGTTAATTTCAAAGCAAAATAATGAGAAACTTTAATTTGCATGTAAGTTATTTTCGAACACTTGAGAAAATAAACATGAAAGAATTAACAAATATTAATCATTATTAAATCTAGGTGATGGGTGTCTGATGTTTGTTGTAATATTTATTCTTTCTTATTTGGGGTATGTTTAAAATATTTCATGAAATAAAAAATATAAAATAAAATCAAACCCCACTTATCCTAACTTCAAATATATATTACTGCATTAAATTAAATTTATGAAAACTGACACAAGAAGAAAAAATATTTGAATAGTTTTATATCTCATGTAGAAATTAAATCCACGATTAAAAATCTTGCCCCAAATGCCAATTTAAAGCCAGATGGTTTCACTGGTGAATTCTAAATACTTTCTCTTCCAGAGAACATGAAATGAGGGAACACTTCTCTACTTTTTGTTGAAGGCTGCAGTATCTCAAAATAAAAATATAATGCCATCAGCAGGGAGAATTACAGGACAGCATTTCTCGTTAACATATAAGCAAAATTCTAAAGAACACATAAACAAATTTAATTTAGTAATATATAAAACAGATAAAACGTCATGACCAAGTGAGTTTTATTTAAAAAAATGCAAGAAAAATTTACCATTAGAAAATCATAAATGTTAAGTCAAAATATTAACTGGATAAATGGAAAAAACGTAAGAGTTATATCCACAGATTATTTTAAATCTTCAAGCTGTTAATTTCAATGTCCTTGTTATATCTGAGTCTAGCTTTGATGATTTATTTTCTCTTCTAATTGTGTTTTTCTTATGTTTTGGCATATCATATACAGATATGTATTAGATTTTGGTTTGGTTTTGGTTTTGAAAGTCAGATGTTTTATTGAATACTCAGTTCCTGGTGGGAACTGAGGCAAAGAGGCCTTTAGTGTAAGAATTTTTTATCTGGTTAGGAGTTGGGCTGTCTTAAGTGTTTCTTTTAGCTGTAGGGGGCAGAAGCTTATTTTCGTTTGACTTTGTACATCCCTAACTATTCTTCTTTAGAGAGGGTTTGTGTCTTGCAGCTCTATCTGCTGTAATCCACTATTATATCAGAACCCCAGTTTGTGTGATGATAAGGTTTAGGGGAAAGGAATCATTCTACCTTACAATTAAATCCCAGGCTTTTAGTGGACTCGTGTCTAAGGGCTGACAGTCACCGTGTTTCTTCAGCAGTACAGCCCCTACTGTCTTCCTAGATGTAGGGTTCTCTCTACATAAAATTGTAGTCCCGACCCTTATTCACTATGTTTTTCCCTCTTTCTTAGGTAAGGCAGAGAGGCTGAAAGGGGCTGGTGTGGAACTAATTCTCATTTCCCAAGTAAGCCAGAGCTCATGCTAGGTCTTTGTCCCTAGTGAGTAAGCATTTGCTATGGAAAAAGGCTTTGGATGTATCATTCTTTTCTTTCCCTTCCAGAGCCATGAAGGACTCTTCCTTGGATCTCTATAGTGAGGACCTAATACAATCATTGGCAGTAAAACCCAGCAAGTTGTGGAGACTCTTAATACCTCATCCCCAAGGAATCTGTCATTCTCACGTTAGTATACACACAGCCTCCAGCAGTTGGTCAAAATTACCGTTTAGGTGTTCCTTACAGTCTATATTGCCAATGGCTTTTGTTCGTGGTAAGCAGATCAAGGTTTTGACTCTAGATTCACTGTCTCCTCAGACTTAGGGTGGTTATTTGCTTTGAACTTCCACGACCTTACCTGGTGGGTTCAAAAGCATTAATATTCAGTGCTTTTTTTTCTTTGCTTTTTCTTTGTTGTAAAGATTGGAGTGATGACCTGCTAGTGCTCTGCATGTCAGAATAGAACCCAGAAATGGATAAAGAACATCTAAAAGCAAAAACAAAGATAAAACCTACAACTGACACACTACGTAATGGTAAAAAAATATGTTTTTTCTTCTTGAGCTTGGGAAGATATACATTTCTTTTTCTATCACTTCTCTTCATTATTATCTTGTAGTTCCTAACAATTATCCCTAAAAGAAAATAATAATGATAGTAGTAATGATCATAATAACTAATTGAAAAATAATCTAGTTAATTAATAATACATTTATTTCCATAGTATATATTTAATTTGCAAAAATCCATCGCATTTCTATCTATAAAGAATTAGAAAACAAAGTTAACAATTAATATAGTTTGCAGCAGCATCAAAACATTAAATACACAGCAAGAAGGAAAGGATTAATGGCAAATCCCCAACTTCTTCCTCTCTCCTAAGAGATATCTGAGGCATTTGACCTTCAGTGATTGATGGGAGTACTGATTGAAAATGAAAATGAATAATGAGAGTTTTGAATAGGT
>NW_011888819.1:189187-201150 GCF_000151845.1 Pteropus vampyrus
ATTGGCAGTAAAACCCAGCAAGTTGTGGAGACTCTTAATACCTCATCCCCAAGGAATCTGTCATTCTCACGTTAGTATACACACAGCCTCCAGCAGTTGGTCAAAATTACCGTTTAGGTGTTCCTTACAGTCTATATTGCCAATGGCTTCTGTTCGTGGTAAGCAGATCAAGGTTTTGACTCTAGATTCACTGTCTCCTCAGACTTAGGGTGGTTATTTGCTTTGAACTTCCACGACCTTACCTGGTGGGTTCAAAAGCATTAATATTCAGTGCTTTTTTTTCTTTGCTTTTTCTTTGTTGTAAAGATTGGAGTGATGACCTGCTAGTGCTCTACATGTCAGAATAGAACCCAGAAATGGATAAAGAACATCTAAAAGCAAAAACAAAGATAAAACCTACAACTGACACACTACGTAATGGTAAAAAAATATGTTTTTTCTTCTTGAGCTTGGGAAGATATACATTTCTTTTTCTATCACTTCTCTTCATTATTATCTTGTAGTTCCTAACAATTATCCCTAAACGAAAATAATAATGATAGTAGTAATGATCATAATAACTAATTGAAAAATAATCTAGTTAATTAATAATACATTTATTTCCATAGTATATATTTAATTTGCAAAAATCCATCGCATTTCTATCTATAAAGAATTAGAAAACAAAGTTAACAATTAATATAGTTTGCAGCAGCATCAAAACATTAAATACACAGCAAGAAGGAAAGGATTAATGGCAAATCCCCAACTTCTTCCTCTCTCCTAAGAGATATCTGAGGCATTTGACCTTCAGTGATTGATGGGAGTACTGATTGAAAATGAAAATGAATAATGAGAGTTTTGAATAGGTATTCTGTCCAGCTGTTGACTGTCCCAGGAATGCTTTAAACAGTGCATATCTGCTTTATCTATTGTTTACTGTAAATAAGTCTTAAATTCATGGACTATATTTTTGTTGAAGACTGGGAGTTAGTAAGGTAGCCAGATAAAGACTATGTTTAGATGCTGACATACATTAAATCTTATCTTTCCTGTGTTAATTCTATCAGCTGTCCTTGCTTGGAAAGAGAAATGTGTTGTGGAAATGGAAATTATAAAAACTATCTGATAATGTGAGATCTCTGTGATATTCATGCAGAGAGTACTATGATTCCTGTGTCTTTTTGTATTTGCTCTTCATTAGTAGTGCTGATGCTGACTCAGACTTTTGTATCATGATGATCTGACATTCAAACTTTTGTGATTCTATATCGATTAATAAATCTAACAAAAATGTGCAATTCCTCTGAGTAGTAAACTTTAAAACATTAGAGATCAAAGAAGGACAGATATATCATGATTATGGATTGGAAGAATCATTATTATTGACGGTTCTGTCAAATTTGATTTATAGATTCAGTGAAATCATAAAAATATATGAGCATAAATTTTATAGACATTAAAAGTTGATTCTAAAATGTATATAGAAATGCAAAGAACTTAGAATGTTCAAGACAATCTTGAGGAGGAAAAATATTAAGAACTTCTAAACCCCTGCCTACTAGAAGGCTATATAAAAAAATTGGAAAGGATGCCCCAGACTAAGAAGATATTTGACACAAATTTATGGGGCTACTGGCATACATTATCTATATAGATAGCCTATAAATTCAGTAAGAAAAAAAAATCTGAAAATGAAAAAAATTTGCAAAAAGCTTAAACAATTATTTCAGGAAAGATATCCATATGTCCAATTAAGTACAGATAAAAATGTTCAATACCACTAGTCATAAGAAAAACATACATTAAAACTGAAGTGAGACATAGTACTATGTTCATATCAGAAAGGCAAAAATTGAAAGGACTCAATCTTTTGTTCATGTAGGTACATTCTTATATAGAGCAACAGGAACTTTTGCACATGACCACAAAGAATATGAATTATTACAAGTGCATTAGAAAACTGTTTGGTCATACCTGTTAAAACAGAACATGCATGTGTTCTATGAACATGCATGTGTTCCACTCCTAGGAATGTGTCCAACAGAAAAGAGTATATACGCTTACCGAAATAAATATATAAGGACATTCAAAGTAGTTCTATTCACAGTAGCCCCATATTAGAAACAAGGTAAACATCTGTCAATAATGGACATTGTAACAGTTCCAAATATGTTCTTTATTCATTTAAAGTTTCAAATGTTTCAAGTCATACAATACTTTACTGTGTGCTTATGCCATAGGTGATTCAACCATCTCTTAGGTATGGGCACCTAGGTTTCTTTATCTGCAATTACAGACAATGGTGCAATGAATAACCTTATACATATTACTGGATATATCTTCAAGGTAAATTCTGAGAGAGTCACTGCTGATTCACAATTTTATGATTTGTAGTTGTTGCCAATTATTTTATGTATTAGTTTTCTATTGCTGCTGTAATAAATTACTATAATCTCAGTTGCTTAAAAAATATATATTTATTATCTTTTAATTCTAGATATCAGAAACCCAACACAGACTTGGTAGGGCTGCATTCCCTTCTGTCGACTCTCTGGGAGAATATATCCTTGCCTTGTCCAGCTTTTAGACACTGCCCACACAAAGCGGCCCATGCTCCCTTCCTACATCTTCAAAGCCAGCATTTCGTTGATTCTCTGCAGCAGGAGAAGGTTCTCTGCTTTCAAGGACTCATGTGAAAGATTGGGCCCACCTGGACAAGTAAGATAATTCCCCCCCATCTCAAGTCCCATGACTATAATCAGATATGAAAAGTCTCTTTGGCCACGTAAAGTAACAATTTACAGATTATAGTTCTAGGCTATGGACATTATAGGGGGTACATTACTATCCTTAGCAAATACTCCATCTAGATTTTACCAATTTGCATGCTCATGAGCAATGTACTAGAATGACTATTTTCCCATAACCTCATCAAAAGGGCTTCTGCATGTCTCCCATTTTACCACTTTTTTGCTAACTCTGTTTTAGTTTTATTTTTAGCCACATATTCATTGCTTTTATTATTTTTCTGCTTTTCCTCACAGCCATCTTTTGTTTTCATTTGAATCCATGTCTCTAGGCATTTTGGAACTTGGTCTTCATTCTGATATGATATTATCTTTTATCTTTTTCTTTTATTTCTTTCTTAAGTTTTTCAACCCATTTTATTCCTTCCTATCTCTTGAACATTTAATTTTTTAATGTTTAATTCAATATCAAGCACTTTGTTGAAGTTTTTTTCTGCTTCTCGTGTGTGTGTGTGTGTGTGTGTGTGTGTGTGTGTGTGTGTGTGTGGAGTGGGAGGCTGTCAGCTAAATGCTTTGATAATCAGTTTCTATTGTTGCTTTTATTATATACTTTGTATAGATGAAGACTGCTTGCATCTCTGAATTTGTGGATAGGGCTGTGGGTTTGAGGTTCATTATGACATTCTTGTTGCTGTGTATCAAGCATTGCTAAATAACTGCATGATTTTATTTGGAGGGGAATTGATAGTTTGTCCCTCAGTTTTTGGTTTTCTTCTATCTACTAGGGCCCTGTATTTTCCCCTTATATTTTATTTTCTTCACTATAAAGTTTCATAAAACACACTCTCTCCCCTCTTACATTATCTTTTCCAGAATCACTGCCTTTCCAAAACTGACCGATACTTTATTTTTGCATTCTTTTAAGCACTTCCTTGTAGTTTGCCTTGATTTACTATTTTTTTTTTTTTTAAATAGTGTTTGCCTTTAAGGAAAAGTTTTTTTAAATAGTATTTTCCTTTAAGGAAAAGTTTTTCTCTTTCTTGAGACAATTTTGTTGCTCGGTTTTTGGCACTCTGTTTCACTATTTATGCTGCTTTATTCTTCACAAAGGATTAGGGGAAAAACTTAAGAAATATCTCCAGTGGAAATAGATGTTTTTTTTTGGGGGGGGGGTCTACCACTTTTTGTAATTTGAAGTTTGCAGTACCCTTTGTTTTGCAATTATATTGAAAGAATAGAATTTGTGGTTTTATGATTTTCTTTCTCTTGGTTTGTATTTCTTAGATGACATATTAGGAGATTCAAACTTACGGAATTGATACCTAAGAAATCTAAAATACTTGTTATTAGCAGAAAAAAAAAATTCCAGAATTATTTATTAATTTCAATTTAGATCACTTAGTAGAGTAGAAGAATATAAAAACAAATATAAATAACCTTATTGGTGTTCGAGTGTGTCAACATCAGAAGAATGGAAAACCCTTAAGATTCACAGGGCAGAGATTGTACAGAATTTGTTCTCTGCGAATCTGAATCCATCCATTTAATAATTTATTCTTTCAACTAACAATATATTACTTCTTTTACTCCATCCACAAAAGTTATAGAATGCGATTATAACAAACATTCTTATCCTCAAGGAGTAGCTAGCATAATGGAAAAGACAGTAAATAAACTAATTAGTATACTAAAATCTGATGAAATGCAAAGACAGTTTTGTCGGGCAATTGGCAGCACTCTGAAGGACTGTCTAAATCAGGCAGACGCAAAAAGTAGCTTGGGATGTCTTTGAAGTTTTCTTGGAGAGAGTGACACTTGACCTATATTCGAAAGGATAAGTTGGGATAAAATGGGTAAAAAAAAGTACAAAATTGGATTCCACAATGAAGAAGCAGCTCCTGTAAAGTCTCAAAAGCATACAGTAAGTTCACGTCTTTGTTACTTACATATGAAATGAAAAGAAATATCTGGTAGATTGTAAGTGACCAAGATAAAGAAAATTAGTTTGGTGATGAGAAATCTTGTTTGTACATTTAGAAGTCATTTCCTTAATGATTTAAAGATGTAATGGCTGAAAAAATGAAATGACCCAATTCGTTTTCTTAGAATGTTCATTTGGACTCAGTATGGAGGATAGATCAGATGAGAGTCCTCTCTTGGGACTGTGTGACAGGTAGGGAGGCTTGTATTTTAATCTAGGAGAAAGGGGAAAAGAATTAAATTAAGTGATAACAGTGAATAGACTTATGAGGTAGGTGGGGTAAAAGAGGTCAAATATATGGTGACAGAAAGAAATCTAACTATGGATGGTGAACGTACAATGCAAAATATATATGACTTACTATTGAACTGTACACTTGAAACTTATTGAATTTTGTTAACCAATGTCACCATGATAATAATAAAAAAAAGAATAGACTTATGAGTAATATTAATGAAATATGATTTCTGTGGTTCAGTTGGTGACCAAGTGAGTACATAGTGTGTTGATGGTTAGAGTAGGGTAGATATTCATGAAATATGAGAGCGAATTCCAAGATCACAGCCTAGTGTATGGCTTGAATGACTAATAAACAAAAAAGAGGCAGTTTTGTGGGAACATAAGAGTTTACTACTAGATATGGAATTTGAATATAATTCAAATGGGAGATGTCCAATAAATAGTCAAATAGGTGGACATAATGTTTAAAGAAGGCTTTTGAAAGTCATCAATATAAGCACAGTTACTAAATGCAATATTTTATAAAATTCCATGGAAAAGTGTATACATTGAATATAGAAGAAAAGAGGAATTTTTAGACTTAATGGAGGGATAAGGAATTGGGGAAAAAAGTAATAAGAAACTGGAAGAGAAAGCTTAGTGAACACTTGTCATGGAAAATAAGGGAAGAAACCTTTACAAAAAGAAAAATGGATGAGGAAAACAGTAAAGCTGAATGCTGAGCAAATGTCAGAAAACAATTAAACAAACGAACAACAACAAAATTCAAAGTCAAAAACCAATAAGGTTTCCTCCTAATTTGACACTCTTTTCTAATGATTTTGTCATTATACCCTGACCATCTTGAAGAAAAGACCTTGGGTTCTGGCAATGATCAGCCTTAAAACAATGGAATGCAAATTAGAAAAGAAAAGCAATCTGAGATTAGGTAATTACAGGGTTACTGGAAGCCATCGACCAGATTAGATCTTTTTATTTAGACTATCAGCATGACCTTTGAAGAGACTATAATCATTTTTCATCTTGGAAATATTTTGTTCTTAGGAATTTAAACTCATTAAAAACTAATAATTATTACTAAAAGTCTTTTAATAAGAATCTGAACCTTTTGGGAAGTAAGAAAACAACTTGAAATACATTTTAGACTTTGAATTATTTTGTTACATGGAAATGAAATCACCTCTCCTGGTTACTTACCACACCCACTACTGAGGGTGTAAAGCTGTTATGGGGAAGCTGAAGACACAGATCCTCAGACTTTCTATCCCCATGTTGGTGCCTATGTACTTTGGTGATGTGAATACTTTTTTCAATACAGACAAAATATCCATCTTTTTTGGCTTCCTCTGGAAGAATCTAGAATCTTTCCATCGAATCAGGATTTCACCTATTATTATTTAGTTACTAATATCTGTTGTTACTATCGATAAACTGTATTTTAAAATATTGTTAAATAAACATATTTAACTGGCATAGAGAGTGTGGCTTCCTCAATTCATTTCAATATATTTCTAATGCGTGTAAGGAATTTCAATCAGGATGTTACCCTTCTTTCTTCTGAGTTGGTGTTTTGATGCAATACTGTTTTAATTAAGTAATGAACTTGGTTCGACAAAGTTTCGCTGCATGTCTCCATGTGCTGGGATTGTTCTAAGTCAAGGTTATGGGAGAACAAGGTAGACGAAACACTTATATACGTACATATGTCTTACCTCTTATTTGTTTTCAGGATTTTTTTTGTATTTATTTGTGTATAATTTTATTTTCATCAAAATAATTCTGTACATTATTATTTTTATGACTTAAAAATAATAACTAATTACAAATTTTATTCCAATAAGTATAGTTTGTATTCTAAGGTTTATTATGGGACAGCAAATCTATAGTGATCAAAGAAAATAATTTAAAAAATTAAGCCAATACAAAATAATATTTATGACATGTAAGGTACAAAGAATACTATTTAAAAAACTCATACCCAACACTGAATTTTAAATTTTCTAATGTTCTTTATATGTAATCAGGTCAATTTTATATCTTAAATATGTAAAATTATATGTATATATGCATATATATGTGTGTGTGCATGTGTGTATATATATATAAAGAAATTTAACTTGTCAAAGAAGCAGAGTACTCCTATATATATACTTAACTTGTCAAAGTTAACTTGTCAAAGAAGCAGAGTACTCCTATATATATACTCTGCTTCTTTGACAAGTTAAATTTCTTAATTGTCTTCCCTTTTCCCTCCTGTAGAGTGAGGGTTTTGCTTCTCAAAAGGTATGGTTCTCAAGTAAGCCTGAGTTCTATCTGCCCTGAAAACACCTGAAGTGCATTTATTACTTCAGTTTCCTAGGGGGATGCTCTCAGATGATTTGTTTGTAATAGTACTTTGTTATAGGTCTCCAGACTTTCTATTAGTCAAAACTTCCTTGTAGAATCACCTTGTAGACCTTGGTACCCAAGACCTCTTTTGATAACAAGGCTTGATATCACTTTCAACTCCTGCCTTCCTCCCAGTGAATAATGTTTTTGTGGTAGCTTTCAGATACTTCTCCTTTCAAGAGCATGCCACCTAAAAGTTAGTACGAAGACTTTGTATATCTGGAAGAAAATTTAGGGGAGATCTGATGTGACCAAATATATCAAAAGACAACATAATAAAATAAAATTATACCACGTTCCTCTGGATAGTTTATGTTCTGTTTATTTCAGACCAGTTCTTAATAGAGAGGGGAATGGTATCTTCAGTTTATATATTGTTATGGTTTCTGGTTTAGCTGCCTTTTCCTACAATATGGTCATTCAATAAGCTTTTGGAGACGTCTGCCTGATACTTAATTTCAATATATACAGTCTTACTGGGGAAACCGAGTTCCGGGGAAATGTGCAAACCATTTAGTCTTAACAATTTAAAATAAAATAAAATTAAAAATAAAACTGGCACAATAACTTTACATATGTCAATCTGGCTTCATATTACTGTTGGTTGTTTTCTTTCAATTACAAAGACAAGAGACTCACCTTGAATAAATTAAACAAGCACTTTCTCTAAATCTTTAGGTAATTAAAGAAAAACATGTATGCTATCTTTTAAATTAGTATCTGTGTGTCAAATTGTGAAATAAAATTGTCACTTTTTTTTATTAAGAAAATTAATTTAGATCTAAAATGAGCCATCTACATTTATTTGCTGGACTGGAGAAATATGGAACAGACCTTATTTCTACCTCAGGTTAATCCTGTTTCTGAGAGCCCCTGCAGGAACAAATATAATTGGTATCCTTTATAGAACATTTCACATTAGAGGCTCAGAAGGTCAAATTTGCTTGAGGGCTTGTTTCTGGATGTCTTCGACAGACAAAGCTTTATAATACTGACACATTTATGAAACAATGACCGTTTATCGTGTTTATGAAATAATTGATACATAATTTAAGTTCACATATATTATAACTCTTGACTTCTTTTTTTCCCACTTATTTTGTAATGTAAGTCCCTGACTTAACTTTTGGTTCCTGAGGCATATACTTCAAAGACGGCTAACTCAAATAAATATACTACCAGCCACAGGACCAGATCAAAAGCCTGGCCACCTCTTCACACAGAGGCTCCTTTGTTTTAGAGGTGTTGGATAATCTTAGTAACTGACCATTTGGACCACTTTCTTTCTTTTTTTTTTTTTATCTTCCTGCTCTTATGTTTTAAATTCACCAGAAAAGTGTGATCACACAAAACCATAGGCCTCCACCATAGACCCTATTAAAAGCAGAACCCCATGCTCTCTCTGTCTGTCTCTTTGTCTCTCTCTCTGTCTCTCTCTCTCAACCTTTACCCCCTGCAACCTCCATTGTGTGGCCCCAGGTGTGCTGTACAATTTCCAGGTAATAAATCTTTATTTTTTCTAAGTTTCCTGATGGTTATTGCTGAAGGGCCTCTTGTAATCATAAGAAGAACAACAAGGACAGGTCCAGACACAACATTGTTTACTGATAGGCTGAGACTGGTACAAAACATCACATTTTGTAGTTTGAATATAAATAGGATTCCTGTTGATCCATCAGCAATGAAACTGTTGTTTTGTATTATTTTCCAGTGCTAATGATTAATATCCACTAAATAATTCAGGCCCGTGTTTTGTTGATGCTTTTATTATAAAATGAATTTGGCACTTTGCTCTCATCCGTAGACAATTAGCAGAGGAAACCTGACTATTCTTACTGACACTGAATCTATTTCACTGATTTCTATTTCCTTTGGCTCAAACAAATCCAGCTGGCCCTGGATAGTAGTGCATTCCAATTACATTTTCCAAAAGATGTGTCAATGGGGCCATTTGGCTGCACATATTTATGAGAGGATATAAATTAAAACAACAAGTTCTCTAATGGTCAGTTTCAAGTGACCCTCTAATTGTCAGTTTAAACATAATCCCTTCTAAATCAAAGTCATTATTTTCTCTTCTCAAATCTCTTTCAGTTATGGGAAGAGATGCTTAGAATTGTGAAAATAATTTTAAGACTGAAATTGAAAGTCTTATGATGGATCATCTGTTTCTATTCTATTATTTATTAATTATATGATCTAAATAAAATAATGTTAAACATAAAATATTAATTACTGACATGGATTGAATTATGCTCCTCCCAACAAATAACATATTGAAGACCTAACCTGCTCCCCCCATACCTGTGGATGTGACTTTATTTGTAAATCATTCTGTGAAGGTTTAATCAAGTTGAGATGAGGTCAAGGTGAGGTCATTTGGATGGGTCCTAATTCAGTGTGATGACTCAGTATGACTGGTGTTCCTATAAGTAGGGGAAATTTAGACACAGAGACAAGCACTCATAGAGGGGAGAGAAGGTAGAGAAAGGGAGAACACCATGTGATAATAAAAGTGGGGAGTGGAGTGATGCAGCTGCAAGCCAAGGAACACCAAAAGAGCACCCCAGAAGCTAGGAAGAAGCAAAAATGATTCTCCTACTGATTTAGAGGTGTAAGCACTGCCTGCTAACACCATGATTTTGGACTTCTAGCCTCTAGAACTGTAAGACAATAAATGTCTCTTGTTTTAAGACACACAGTTAGTGGCACTTGGTTACAGTAGTCCAAGACATGCAATACACTCACCTACCATATTTTATACATCATGATATATACTTACTTGTTTGCATGCATATATGTATAGTAAAGAGTAGGTTTATTTTATTAAAAAAATATAAAATAATGTTGTATATTTAAATCAATGTTTCAGAAAAATATAAATTTTAGTTAACAGACATTCATCATGTATACTTTTACCAGATGTTACATTAGGTCTCAGGTATGTAAATATCAAATTCTCAGACTCAAAGAGTTTATATTGCAGGTCAAGTAACTGGTTACAAAATGCAGAACTCGTTTTTTAAGGTGGCAAAGTCAAATGAGTAATGCATCGAAGAGTTGGAGGAGGTCAGTGGGTATTTATGGACTAAAATTATTAAAGGAAGCTATAAGAAAAAAATACATGATGCATAAAAAAGCGTAGAGCAAGAAAATTAATTGAAGTTTTAAGAAACAACTTGAGAGGATTCATGTAGGTAGAGTGGATATTTCACATCAGGTTTTAGTAAAAACACTGCTGAAAAGCTATGCTTTGGTTATATTTTGACAAGAATTGAATATTGTCTATAAACATGAAGGTATTATGAAGACTATTAACAAAAAGTACAAAAGCAAGGAGAAAAATACAAGTACTTATATTTTTATGATATTTTGTTACTATCAAAGTAAATAGCCATTGAGAAAATTTCCCCCCATAATCATTACACTAGTTAATTGACTCACTACAGAGAAAACAAATATTGAGAAAATATTGTGTTTAATTGAAAATCAGTCTAAGTGAAGGAAATATGATATGACAGTGATTAGAAACCATGGTATATGTGAAACAAGAAGCCTAAATATTAAAATTTAGATGTAGAAATTTATATCAATGTTAACTTTGAAGTTAAGAAAATACTTATTACAAAAGTTGGTTATGAGAAATTAAAAATAAAATTTCAAAGGATAATTTTCTTCATATGTCTTTGAAATTATCCTTAGTAAGAAAAGTGTGGCTCAATAGTACTGTTTTTCACCAAAGATGAATTTTCAAAGAGAATTCACAATACATGAAGCTCACGTATTGTGGTCTGCCACCTCTTTACCTGGGGAGTATAAAATGACATGATGATATTAATTCTTAGGAAACTTACCTTTAATATCCAACTAAATCTTCAACCTTGACACAATGAGCTACTGCTATGGCAAATACTACAGTGGCCTTGGCTATGGCCTTGGTGGTTTCATTGTCCTGGGTTATATCTATGGTTTTAGCTGTGGTCTTGGAGACTGTGGTCATGGCTGTGGTTACTCTCATTCCTCTTTCTGTGGAAGATACTGATCACCTGGATTCTTCTGAGGAACTTGATCATTATTTTGAAACTCAGAATGTTTGTCTAATTTTTATTATCTAATACTTTAATTCTTCAAAGAAGATATGGCCATGCATTTGAAACTCATTAGATCAGTTGACATTCCTGTCTCTGATGGATGATTCAAACGCTCTGTTCAGATATAGTCAGTTTTTTTCTAGAAAATGACCTGTGTTTCTTTCCTTTGTGCATCTGTGATTTTTCTGGACTTACTCTTGAATAAACTTTCCTTGTAAACATTAAATACCAAGTTTTATTTCTCTCGACCATTTCTAAGCACTAGATGTTTATGTTTTCCAAAATTTATTAGTATTTTTGCATCGGAAAATATTTTCTCATGGAATATATTTACTTTTTGTTCATGTTTCCTTAGAAATTTCCGTCACTGTTAACTTAGGCATACAACTCATTCAGATTATTTGTTTTGCTAAGTTGATGCCTCCATTTTGATATGGCATCCTATAGAACCAAATAAATTCAGATATTTCTAATATTTATGAACATCATGTTCTCCTTCATAATATACAAAGTTTGATGGAATAGCCCTTCTCT
>NW_011888819.1:201200-229718 GCF_000151845.1 Pteropus vampyrus
AGCTGTGGTCTTGGAGACTGTGGTCATGGCTGTGGTTACTCTCATTCCTCTTTCTGTGGAAGATACTGATCACCTGGATTCTTCTGAGGAACTTGATCATTATTTTGAAACTCAGAATGTTTGTCTAATTTTTATTATCTAATACTTTAATTCTTCAAAGAAGATATGGCCATGCATTTGAAACTCATTAGATCAGTTGACATTCCTGTCTCTGATGGATGATTCAAACGCTCTGTTCAGATATAGTCAGTTTTTTTCTAGAAAATGACCTGTGTTTCTTTCCTTTGTGCATCTGTGATTTTTCTGGACTTACTCTTGAATAAACTTTCCTTGTAAACATTAAATACCAAGTTTTATTTCTCTCGACCATTTCTAAGCACTAGATGTTTATGTTTTCCAAAATTTATTAGTATTTTTGCATCGGAAAATATTTTCTCATGGAATATATTTACTTTTTGTTCATGTTTCCTTAGAAATTTCCGTCACTGTTAACTTAGGCATACAACTCATTCAGATTATTTGTTTTGCTAAGTTGATGCCTCCATTTTGATATGGCATCCTATAGAACCAAATAAATTCAGATATTTCTAATATTTATGAACATCATGTTCTCCTTCATAATATACAAAGTTTGATGGAATAGCCCTTCTCTCTTCTGTATAATGACCAGTTAGTGAGACTTTCAGCCCTGTATAAGGAAACTCTTTTCTTAGAGTTATACTTACCCAATAGATAGTGCTGTTTTTTCTGAGCTCATCAAGAAAGCAGTGTTCTTGACTTGTAGCTCATTATTCTGACTTCTTTAGTTTCCTCATTATATAATTCAAATGTGAAAAACTTGTTGCTTGATAGCCTTCTGCTCTATAAAAGAGAAAATCTGAGAATTCACCATAGCATTTTTGGTTATCTCATTATTATATACAAATCAATTTTTAAGACTACATTTACCTTAGAACTTAGAAATTGACTCTAAATTAGGGTTCGTATTTTCCAAATTTAGTTCAGTATGGGTTTTTGTTCTTTATTTATACCTCATAGATAG
This sequence comes from Pteropus vampyrus, assembly GCF_000151845.1. Lineage (NCBI taxonomy): Eukaryota > Metazoa > Chordata > Mammalia > Chiroptera > Pteropodidae > Pteropus > Pteropus vampyrus. Next base: position 202,243 of record NW_011888819.1, read on the forward strand.
GAATTATTTCTGGGGTGACTGACCATCTCAGTGTGCTCATGACTTAGAGTTTTCCCAGCATTTGGTATACTCAGTGCCCACACTGGCACAGTCCCAGAAAAACTAGGACAGTTGGTGACCCTAGCTGTTTAGATTTAATACTGTAAAATTTAAGATTCTAGATTCTACCACAACTATGACAATATTAAATTATAACACATAGACTTTATTTTTTATTGGTTTTCCATAATGGTAAAAACTAGGTATTATTTATTTTTATTGCTCAAAAATATCATATAGTTCCTAAACACTGCAGGTAACACATACACACACACATGGCATTAGAGTGAAGTTAAGAGTAAGAATGAGAAGAAGGAAGGAGAATAGGAAGGAAGAGAGGAAACAATAAAGGAAGGAAGGAAGATCTTTGTGTATAAATAAAATATAAGTTTTATTTTAATAATCAAGACTATAAAATAATGAAATTGGCCTTGCAAATGTAGAAACACTTTAAATATTTATTACTTTTTGATATAAAAAAATTGAAATAGTATTGACCAAAGAATGTGAAAATATACTATTTCTTGCTATTAACTAAACATAAATTATAAACATTTAATACTGATCTTGTTGATCAACTACTAAAATGCCAAGCTCAAATCCTCTTGGTTCAGTTTTAGTAACTTTTGTGTTACTGAAAGATTAAAACACGATTCAGGAAATAAGCTCTAAAATGTAAAATGAGATAGTTTACAAAAATTGAAGGACAAAAGTTTTCAAAAAACATTTGTTACTAAACAATTGTCCTATTGTCATGTTTAATTATAATTTTATGTAGTATTGCATTTTCAATGACTAATAGGTGTCGAAGAGGTGTCTTGAACATTGATGAGTTAGAAATAACGTACATCATTTAATTTGGTGAAAAATAAGTGGCTAAGGAAATAGAATGAATTGAGAGATGCTATCTCAGGTGATGTCATCAGAGGACTTCTTGATACCTCAAAGCCTGGCATCGAGCTGACTTGGAGAATTAAGTCACGGTTGGCTTTGCAGGCCCATCAACTTTTCTTATTATGGGCACAATAGGTTTTGTGGAAAGCAAGCTCAGCAGGAAAATCAAATTAAAATTTTAAGCTTCTTTAATTGGGTTTCTTCTAATTAAGAGAAGAATAGTTTAATTGGATTTCTATAGTAGAATAGATTGGTTTTTAATAAACTTAAAGTAAATCAGCATGGTTTGCCACATCTACTCCTGTGGGAGTATATCAGCCTCTCTGCATGTGTTAGTTCACACACAGAGGAACTTAAGATAACCTTCAACCAAACCTGCAACTCCTGCACTGTGAGCTGTTATGGGGGCCTGGGCTTTGCCAGTAGCGGCCTGGACTCCGGTTCTGGCTGTGGTTGTGGAAGCCTCCATGGTCTGGTCTCCAGCTTTGGCTCTAGTTATGGAGGTCTTGGTTCTGACTCGGACCTTGGGAGATATTGATTTAACTTCTACTGAAAAATCTATTGGTGTTTCTGGGCCTTAGAAACAGAAAGCTCAACTTCTAGATCTTTATCCCAGAGGGTTTTTAAATATATTCTTCTTGGATGCTATAAAAAGCTTTCATAACACTGGGGACGTTCCACAAAAACTAGAAGTGGCAACAGCTGCAGTGGCAACAGCATCAGCAGCAACATTGTGGATTCTGTAGCTGAAATTGGGACTCATGTCCAAACCATTCAATTCCTCATATACAGTCATTGCTTTCATTTCTGTAATGATTTTTCTTCTTTTCTTTAACAGTAAGGCATATATATATTTACATTGTGTATTCACCTCCCATAGTTAGATTTCTTTCTGTCACCACATATTTGACCCCCTTTACCCCATCTACCTCCCCCCTTTCCCCACTCCTTATCCACTGGTAACCGCTAGTCTATAGTCCATGTCCATGAGTCTCTGTTTGTTTGTCCTGTTCATTTGTTACTTTTTTCAATAAGGTTTTTGTGATACCATAAATTCTTCTCTTGTCTACTCCTCTACCACCCACAACGGATTAAAAATAAAGAACATCTCCAATCAGCAAAACAAAATTTCTTTCTGGAGTGGGATTTTTTTTCTCATGATTGTTTCCTTGGCCATGATCTTTTTAAGTGACTGAGCCAAGATATTCCAAGGAGTATTTGGACTTTGCTTATTTGGTGTACTTAATTTTTAAAAAGAGCTATAAGAGTGTGAAAAAATTTACTTCTTCGTGACAGAAATAATAATGATATTGACTCTTTCTTACACATGCGCTTTAGGTTTCAGATGGTTTTTATTTCCCCAATGTGAAATAAGAGTAAATGGGAAAATTGTGGCCCTAAAAGAGTTTTGTTTTTGTTGTATTCTTAGCAGATTTGAGGAAACATTTCTTTGGTAATTTTCTTTGTCCTAGTAAATTATTTTGAGGTATAAATAGTAGGAAAGAGGAAAGTACTGTGTAAATGAAGACAATATTTTTGGAATGCCAGAGAAAGAAGTCTGACTTTTCCAAAGTGGTGAAAAGTAGATCATTGTCTCTGTGGGCCAAATACAATGCCATGGTAATGGAGATTTGTGTATATAATCAAATAAAATGAAGGTACACTCATTGACTCAATAAGACTTATTGAACACAGACTTTATGTCCTAGGCATTCAATGGATAAAAAGATACATTTTATGTAGACTCTAATGGATCTTAACTGGTGCTTGCAAATTAGCAGAGGCTGACCTGTCATCAAATACCTACAATAAAACATGATATGATCAATGGTAGAAGAGAGGTAGAAACAGAATTTGAAATAGGAGTTTAAATGAAACTATAGATTTTTTTTTCTAATAGCAAAATGATAATATTTAAAGGGTGAGCACGAAATCTTCCTAATACATAAATTCAGGATTATTAGCAGCCTGGTATTCTTGCTATCTGCTTTTTGAGACATGCTGAAGATAGCAGAAAAAATACAATGTTATTTAAAAGCAAAGTATCTTGAGGGTCTTGAAGACACAGTGTGAAATCTGTACTCAAGGCGAACATGTGGTAAGCAGTATTAAAACCTAATGGCATGAATTGGGAAATATCGATTGATCCACCAAAACAAGCCTAGTTTTAATAGATGTGATGCCCTCTCCTTACACAAGAGAAAACAAATCTAGTTTTATCATGTATGTTATTCAGTGTAAATGTTACATTTAGAGTACCTAAGACTTGTTGCACTTACCACCTAAGATGTTAAACATCTTTAACATCAAACCTCAACTCTTTACACAATGAGCTAACTGGCAGCTGCCCAGACTGGGCTCTGGCTTTGGTGGTCAAGGCTGTTGCTATGTCTGTGGATGTGGCAGCCTTTGAGAACAGGGTATAGATATGACTCTGGTTATGGTGGTTGTAGTTATGAATGTTGCCATCTGATTTGTTATGGAGGATACTGGACCTCTGGTTTCTATTGTTTTAGAAACTTTGATTTGTGGGGAAAAAATCCAACAACAGAATCCAACTTTTCAAGTGTTTCATCCTGTCAATTCTATTTCCAGCTTATAACAGTCAGAGAAGATGAATTACAGGCTTACAAACTTGTTGGCATAAGATTTAAGAGCTGTCTGGATGTACAGCTGTTCAATAGCAATTTGGACTTATTCTATAAATATTGGTTATTTTACCACAACAGTTATCCCTCCTTTCACTCACAAGATACTAATTTTTCATCTGAAATTTTTTTAACATATGTTACCCTGGAAGAATGCTCTATAATCATTTTCCAATAAACGTGTTTAATATGGCATTACAATATGGTCTTAACGTTAGTCATTTATCTTAATAAGTTTCCTTAGTTTTATGATATTTTAAAGGAAGGCAACTGTTTCCTTTCCTGAGGATACCATTTATTCATATTATTAAATCAGCGAGAAACAAATATCACGATTAAGTTTGAGAGAGAGAAATTGTTGGTCTTTGTGGTTTCCATTCTTCCCTATTCTGTATTTGTGAGTCAGAATCCAGACTTGCAGTCCCAGGTAGCTTTATTAGTCAGCACTGAATGTACTTATAAGACAGCAAATACGGCTTAGATGTTTTTTGAGTTCTTTATAAAATTTACATTGGTGTAAAATCTAATTTATTGCAATAATTTGGGAACTAAAATCCTTGGACTGAGATTCTAGTTATAGTCTTGATTATGACTTTAATTTATTTGGCCACTTAGACCCTGGTTATATGCACAGTATTCTGAATCCCTAAAGGGAAATTGATATCAAGCAGCTATGTGGAGCTTCATGTTGAACCTGAACCCAGGAGTCTATGGATCTTATCACACAGATCCTGTTACTTATTCTCTCTTAATGTAGTCTTCTTATGAGTTATTTGGTAGGGTGAGGAATACTTAATCTCCTCCTCAGCCAGAGCTTTTAGGGACTGGTTTTTTCCTCTAGATCTTTACTACTTCCACTTTTTAGAAAAATTGCTTTAAATTAAGCATGTCAATAGAATCTTTGGAACTATGGCATTTCCATAACCTTAGACTTACTCTCTTGGGAATCTATCATAAGGCCATAATTTCAGTTGAGACATTATATTGTAAGTTGACTTAAAAATCACACTAATATAAGAAATATTTTTATATTAGAAATTTTATGTAAATCATAATCTAAGTCATAATCTATTGAATAAGAAAAACACTTTTTCTTTCTTTTAGCACTTCTAGTGGGTGAATTTAATTTGTAGGAGATCATTACATATGATGGATATATTTACCTCTATCTTTATGTCTAATTTATCTCTATTCTATTTCTTATCCTAATATCTTCAGTATATCTCTGTCATCTATATTATATCTTCTATCTATATATCTATATCTATTTCTTATCCTAATATCTTCAGTATATCTCTGTCATCTATATTATATCTTCTATCTATATATCTATATATCTGTCTCTATCTCTATCTCTATCACTATCTCATCTATCTATCTATCTATCTATCTATCTATCTATCTATCTATCTATCTATCATCTATATCTAATCTCTATCTTTATATCTATATCTATCTACTTATACCTATCTATGACATCTCTATCTATATATCTATAGCTATATATTTTTTTCAAGTCTATGGTATTGATAAAGTTCATTTCACAATATTTGATTTTATAGTGCTTTTTGTGTCTTAAAACAAAACAGGACAACACAAACTTCTAGAAGCTTTAGATCTATAATACATTTTGAATTGAGTTTTATATACACTATGAAGAAATTAAAGTCATTTTTTCTTGTTCCACATTAATATTCTATTTTCTTCAGTACCATTTGATAAAAGGTTTTTTTTTTTTTTAAATATTTTGGAATCTTTGAAGGGAAATAATCTAATTCTAGATTAATAGTGTCCATTGACTTATTTGTATGTCCTTATACTAATACCACATTCTCTTCATTAATCTAGTTGAATAAGTTTTGAAATCAGTTAGTTAATTTTTTCTTTTTAAAAATTGCATTGGATATTATAGGTCATTTGGATTTCATTATATCTTTTAATTTTTTTTGCTAATGATCTACATTGTACTTCCATTATGACTAGGATTAGTTTAATATATAATTTTCAGGATATTCAGTCTGTTTAAAATACATAATTGATTTATTCCAGCATTAATTTTTAACTATCAAGGACTAGGACTAGGTCTTGCACAATTTTCTTTAAAATTATTTGTAAGTATTTTATGTTTCTTGTTAATATTATTAATAACATTTTTGTATTTTATTTTTCATATACAATTTCATCTTATATTTATAGATTGAGTTTATTTTGTGAAAGAATCAGTGTACTATTAGTATTATTTCTTCCTTAAATAGTTGCTAAAAATCACCATTAAAGCAATGTGGACCTGGAGATTTCTTTGTTAGAGGTTTGCTTTTGATTTGTTTAATACAAATTTAATTTCTTTAAGAGATATAATCTTTAGGTTCTTATTTCTTCTCATGTCAGTTTTAATAAACTTTTTATTTTGAGGAATTTGTTGACATCTTTCAAGCAGTATGAGTTTATTTCAGTACAAAAATCAGTACAAACGTTTGCTTTTTATCTCATTTGGTATTGAGTGCCTTTGGAAAATCCAGTTAGTTTATTTATTTTTTATTGTATTAGTCCTGTCTAGAGTGGAATCTGTACTAATGTTTTGATTGATTGGTCAATATACATAAAACCATACTATTGATATAGATCAATAGAACCAAAATTGAGATTATAGAATAAATCAATGGCATAAAGTATTTTGTGATTTCTAAAATTATCACAATTATCTGGAACTTATGTAGTAGTATCTCCTCAAAAGAACTTCAGATACGTCTCTAGTTATTAAGAGCAGGTTCTCAAAATTGAAACAGATAGATACTGGGCAGTGGAAGATCAAACATCCTATTAATAATTATGTGTAAAACCTTAATAATATTTATTTAATTTGCTCATTCTTTGGTGGTGATTACTTTTAAAATGTGTCCAAATTTTTAAAAATTTACCGTATTAAAGATATCCTTAGATTAATCTCTGAAAGAAATCACTATAATTCACATTGTTGACATTTTCGTTCCTTTCCCCAGTTCCTGCACAAAAAGGTTCATTGAGACATTTATATCTTTCTATCATGGCATCATAATCCTGGATCCCAGAAAGCAGTCCCAAATTGCTAGGATGCGGTCTTGATATTTTTGAGTTTATGATTGTAAAGCAGTATTGACATTTATTCAACTTGGCACCATCAATTTTGACTATGCTTAAATATAGGAGACTAAGAACATTTATTTGCTGTCTCTCTCTTTCTCTCTCTCTCTTTCTCTCTCTCTCTCTCACCCTCTCCTTCTCCCTCTCCCTCCCTCCCTCCTTCCTTCTTTCTCTCCTTCCTTCCTCTTTCTGTCTCAAGTTTGGAATGGTCTTAAAGAGGCATCAATATTAAATATTGTCTGTTAAAAATTAAGAAGAAAGCTAAACTAGAGAAAACACGGGGGACACTATTAACGAGATTGTTTCCATGTCGGCCTCAATAGACATCAAGTAAAAGTTGTTTGCATCTCAATATTTTTAGCCATTTGACATGTGATTATAGTTTCAAATCAAGCATGGATTTAAGAGTAAAATGAGTGTCCCGCTTACCTCAAATAATAAGAGGTAGTCATTATGGAAAAATAAAGACAGAGTGCATATGCAGCAAAGGAGTATCATCTTTATGCTATTGTCACACAACTACTTGAATGGACTGCAGAGATGCCTGCCAGCCTAAATGAGATAGAGTCGATGCTCGTCCTGATAAAAAGTCTTTGACATTGCAAATAATATTTCTCATTATAGACACAATTTAATTACAGGAATCCTAATTAGCTGAAAGTTAATTTAAAAGTTCTACTGAGATGGAAGATTACTCCATGTGTATTAACAAAACAAAAATACCAATAATGTTTGTTTCCTAAAATTTCTTCTGAGGAATGAAAATTTGGTAGATCTGAGTGATTTCCAATACCAAAATTTAGGGTATAAAAACCTCTACACAGGTGTTGACATTCATATGCAGAAAACAAAACTTCAACATCAAACCAAACCTTTGACTCCTGACACTGTGAGATACTATGGCAACCAGTGCAGAGGCCGGGGCCTCAGCTCTGGAGGCTTCGCTGGCATGGGCTTTGGCTATGGCTGTGGATGCGGCAGCTTCCCCAGACTGAGCTATGGCTGTGGCTATGGAGGAAAAGGATGTGTCTGCTGTTGCCCCTCTTGTTATAGAGGATGTGGATTATCTAACTTTTATTAAAATTTTTTATGAATCTAATATCTTGTTTCACGAGTGGCCTTACTATAACGGAGTTCAACCCTTGAGCCAGTAAAGATTATACTGGGTTGCCTATTTGTTCAAATTAATTAGCACCTAAGACTTTAAGTATATTTATAATTACACAATATTGACTCTATCATGTTTTTTCGATGGCTTTAATAAAGTCTCTTAATTTGAAACAGCGAATATAGCTTTATTTAATTCATTTATTCTTATTTATATATGTAATAAGTATAAATACTATTCCATTTTCAATGAGAAAAATCGATGCACTTTCATATGTATTAAATATTTATTTCATAGATAGATAAAAACATTAAAAACAATAAATTTAGATCAAAATGAATAATAGTGTCTCAAATGTAACTGTCGGTATTTTATGTCCTTAGTTTTAATCAGATGTTTAGATTTAAATTAATAATAAAAAATCAACTTTAACAATTTTGAGCTGCATATTTATGGTAATAAATAAAAAATATGGTTTACATTTCATAAAATTTTATTTATCAAATTCTATTGTCAATATGGTTGAAAAATACATGAATAATCCATACCTTCTTTCAAAATTTGTCCTTATTTAGATTTTTTGTGGTAAGAAAATAACAGTACTAGACCAAAATATTTCTCTAAACTTCTATAAAAAAATATTTTTAAATGAACTTTTTAATTACACATAATCTTTATTTCCTGTCATTTCACTTGGCATTCTCAAAAAATAGTTATTTTATAAACTTACAAAAAATATTTCAAGTTATGTAATTGAAATATATCTCATATTAAAATAGCAATTGGTTTAGTTTTTTATAATGTCACTGTTCCTCTGTGGTATGCATGATCCTCTTTTTTACTATATCATCATCACCATCATATCATCTTCATCATCATCATAACATTATAGCCTTTTGCAACTGTAAATGAAAGAAAATATCTAGATATAAAGAAACAGATCACTCTGCAGTTTTATTTAATGAGAATCATTATTCATCCAAAAAAATTTTTTTAAGTGGAATTTTAATCAATAATCAATCACCAAAAAGTAAGCATTTCTTTTTGGTATTTCACATAATAGAAGATGTAATAAAATATATTGCCTTTTAAAGTTTGAATGGCATATACGGGTAATGGTATAAAGTGAATTTTTTTGTTTTTTCAAGTTGGTGAAATCCAGGACCACAAGGACAGCGGTAGAGCAGAACCTTGCATTAAAGATTGTAGTGCTGCCCCCTACAGTACATGTAAGGAAACTCCAAAGAGTAAGAGATTTCTTTGAGTCACAAGTGTTACGAGTGTCAGAACCAAGACGAGAAACTATTTCATCTGAATCCTAGGGCTGTACTCCACCATGCTGATTGTCTTTCATTGTCTATTTATACATTTAAATACCATCTTGAAATTTCTTGTCATATTTCCATGAACAGCTACAATTTTATAGCTGAGTTTATGGGGATTAGTTCTTTTTATTAGTTTAACTACCTTTTATTGTGTTTTCTTTAACATTTTTTATTGTTAAAATTTTATTTTATTATATATAATCCCCTACTCAGTTTTTAATTTAGTTGTACTTCAAGATAAAAAATATTAAAACTCAATTCTCAAGGTTTTTCATTAGATTTAGATTTGTTTATACAATGTGAAGATAGAAAAAAATAAAATAAAACTCAGCCAGCTCTTGTCATTTGTCTTTTCAGATGTTGCACTTGCACAGAAGAGGATACAGTAGGGAGCTAAAAATTGGTAACTCTGTTAAAGGAACTTTAACCCATATAACTAAATTTCATTTGAAACTATTCTATCTTTACACAGGTCAGTATCTTCACAGCCTGAGGGAGATATTACAAAGTTGCAAAGAAAAAGAATTATAACCCTAACTAAAATGAGAGAAAAAAGCATGTGTGACACTCCTAGTATAATATACTATAATATAATTATAATATAACATAATATAATAATGTAATATATTTTAGTCTACTTTTTATTTTATTGATTTATGTCTGAGTTACAAGAAAACCTTTAGAATTTATTGCAACAATTTCCATTTTGTATAGATAAAGGCTATTACTTATCCCAAGTGAAAACACACTTTCTTCTTTTCTACGCATTATCATAGGTTATTTAACATTTCAAAAGATATTTCTTAAAGTGAAAAGAAGGAAAAATTTTAAAAAATCATTGTTCAGTCTAATTTGGGTCTAATAACTGATCATAAAACCAATATTTTCACAAATAAATACACATCTCTCATTTTCCAATGAATATTCCATTTGGTTATTTTTCGCTTAGGACAAAACAAGACAAAGTATTCTATATATTTTATAATATTTTAGTGTTAATATTTTACTGTTAATGATTTCTAAAAGGTTTTGTATAAAACTACCATGTTTTATTCCTTGAAACTGTATTGGTTTTGATTTGGCTATTGAGGTTTTCCATTTATGTCTTGTTTAGTGTTCTACTTCTGGTGGATGCATCATTTTCTAACCCAAACAAACAAAAAATTATCCATCAATCCTTCTCACATGATGTGATTGAGATATATGGGCAAAATGTGATTCAGTTTGAGTTATTTGTGGTTTTATGTCTTCAGAAGTACTCACCAAGAATAAAAATTTCAGCTATTTGGATAAAAGAAACATGGCAAATGTTGGCTTTTGGCATGTTGGGCCATATTTTGGTCTCAAAAAGTTAGCTTGCTAAGATGTAGTCAGAGTATCTCACAGATTGTCATACCATGATAGTTTATTGTAAGTTTATTTATGATTTCTACGTTAATTCTAATAAACAGTTTTTAACTCCTTATTTTGCTGTTTCAAACTGAAACAGCCATTTGAGGAAATTTATCTTTGATAAAATACTTGAAAATTTCATAAAATCTCAATTGCATGTTCAAAATCACATAGATTAAATATGTTCTTAGTGGCCTAAGTCAACAGACAGGTGCTACATGGAGATTAATCAGGTATAAGGTCAACCTCAGACCCAGTTGACTAACTCAATGAATTTAGCTAAGAGATTTCATGAAGTCCAAGCCAGATGTCTTCAAATATATTCCTTGGTTCCATGTCTTCTTCTCGTTGTGTCTTCATTTTGAAAACTTTGAAGACAGTCTCAATTTTGAGAAATTCTTTTAACATTCAGAAGGCCCTAGGTGTTGTTGCACTTTTTTTTTTTTTTAAATTAGACCTTAATGAACCATTAACAGATTAGTAGAGAGTAGCTAGATATTACCTGAGAAGATATGGCTACAGAATAGATTTCTAAAGACAAAAAGAACAATATTATGGTGGATATAAAAAGAAGATAGAAAGATGTATTTATTGGAATAAGCAAACAGAAGCCTGGGGTGGGGGAAAATATTGTCAACTTTAAATTTTTACCTGGTTGTTTGTAGTAGGTATTGAGAGGAAGAGAAGAAGAATAAAAACTAAAGCAAGAATGAAAGTAGAATTCACATGTGGATTACTGAAGAAGGGTAAAGAAGGGAGAAACTGGCTGGCATGTTTTAAGAACTTAGAGGGGGCTGCAATTTGCAATTTTAGTAGGAATTTGAATAGAACCAATTATGGAGGAGAGTTTTAGGGTGTGAAATAAAAATTGAACTGCTACTCTGACAAGCCTGCTTTTGAGATGAATTTTGTGCCCTCAATTTCTGAGATTAATTGTTCCATGTTTTGCGACCAAAAAGTTCTATAAAGACAAAAAAATATTACATAGGTTATTCTGATTAAAATGCTAAAATCAACTTGTGCGTTTTTTCTTTAATTTAACATGTTTTCATATATTCTGAATAGAGGCGCTTTTTTAGTCCTCACGCTGATAAATAAGTCTGCTTTGCTTTTTGATAAACAGAGATTTATCACCTATAAACTGAACGAATATCTGTGAATTTAGGTGGAGATGGAATTATCTACTCAAGAGATGACAAAGCAGAGGAAATGTTTAATTATAAAATGAATGCCATCAAATGTAAATGATGTAATACACCTGGTAATAAGCAATTCAGTTTAGGGTTTGGAATGCATGAATTTTGAAGACTAAGCCATTTCTTCCCATAAAAACAAAGCAACATGCTCAAGGACACACTAAATAGAAAGCTAAGTAAGCTAAACTATTTTAATGAGGATGAGAGCCCTTCCCTGTGTCAGGAGACAGCCGATTAATGTAATTACATTACAGGGAATATGAAAAATGACACAAAGGAATGACATACAACTGCTTCATCACTTGCTGTGCCCAGGATGTATAAGCATCCCTCTGACATTCACACCTAGGATCTTGCCTTGAGCAGCAAACCAAACTCACCACTCCTGACACCATGAGCTACTACAGCAACTGCTATGGATCCTTTGGTTATAGCTATGGAGGCTTCTGTGGTTGTGGCTATGGCCACGGATGTGGCATATGATGGTGGCTTTGGAGGCTGCAGATATGGCTACTACCACCCATCATTCTCTGAAGGATATGGATTTTCTGGCTTCTACTGAAATCTTGCCTCAAGAGTCCAACATCTGAGGCCATAAAAGAGTTATCCATTTCTGATGACAACATAGAAACTAAATAAGATCATCCAGGACCAACACCAGATAGAAAAGCATTTAGCATTTAAGATTTTAGGAATATTTATCTCTTCATAATTGTTTGCTTCATGTCTCCTGGTGTCCCTCGTTTGTGCTTTCATAACTGTGGAACTTATACATTTTTCAATAAAATATTCTATGTTAAAACAGCATACATGGCTTGTATTTTTTATTTAACTCAAAATATCAAAGTAATTATTTGTAATTGTACCCAATTGACATTGAAAAAAATAAACTAACCCATGAAAAGCTAAAGTAATAGGATACACACACACACACACACACACACACACACACACCCACACACACACCCACCACACACACCCATATAGCCTGATAGATATAAACCATAACACTCAGTTGAAATGAAGCTTTTTTCTCTGAACACTAGACCAGATTTTATTCAATATCTGTACTTAGACAACACTGATATTTAAATTTAGCACTGAAATATCAACTTTATATATTTTCATATGCAAAATGAGGTCAACGTGAAGAAGTATTTTTCTGTTTTCTTAAAAATTTGTTTTTACTTAGCTCTTAATGATAAGAAAAAGAAATGATAGAATAAAATATATCTCTAAATATATACCGAAAATGAACTTTTTTTTAATGAATTTCCATCATATTTTCTCATGGTCTGCCATGATATGACATGCATTGATCTTCAATATTATTAGTACATCGAAATATTTTGCAATTCACCAGGAAAATTTAAAAAATCACTGTCATCACTTATGACATATCTTTATTGAGGTTATGGGTGGGACCTGCAGCTTTACGCATACTGGTAGGTATCTTGTAATGCCAACCTTCAAAAAGTGAGCCATTTCTTGTTAGTACTTCAAATATGTGTTTGCCTATGAAAAATACAGAATAAAATATCATCATTAAAATTTATATATTCAAATAGTGAAACAAAACAGAATATCTTTTTTTTTTCCCAGCTAACCAAATTCAATAAAACCAAGATAATAATATAATAATGAATTTGTGAAGCTGGCAGGGATACTGTATACTTACTTAACACAATCTTGGATGGAAAGGAAACTCCATAAAATGAAATAAATTACTAAGGATCAAAAATGAGATGATCGGAAGAGCCTTAGGCTAAAACCAGTTTCACTGAATACCAAGTAGTCTGCCTCACCATGTGTGCTGTTCCATTTACTGTGTACTTCCCTTACGTGCTGTCAATTAAAGCATCTCGAAAGTTCTGGTCATATATCTTCGAAAAGTTTAATTATTGTAACTGATTTATCTATTTATTTCGATTTTTAAATATTCTGATTTAGAATCTTGAACTATCTATTTCTAATTATAGTGTAGTTGAGTAAAAATAACTAGTAAACAGGGTGAAATTCAAACTCTATTAAAATTATTATAATGCATTTGAAGATCTCAGACCAGTTTAACTGAACACATGGATTGATTTGCTCAGCCAGATTTTATAGACAATACTTTCAGACAATTCAGGAGAGGTAGCTTCACAGTGACTAGATCACTGTTGATATATTTTAGTGTCATCACTGGAGGACTATACTATTTAGTTTGATTGATAAAAATTTCACATGAAACTGTTTTACTCTTTAACTAGATAATAGCATCACAGTCTGAAGAAAAACTTTATACATCTAAATAAAAAGAACAATCAATATAACTATTTGGAGAAACTATTTAACACTCTTAGTATAATGCAGCTTTATTATATTATTATACTTCTTATTATTGGAGTGTATTGATTTGTGTTGGAGTTGAGAGAAGGACCCCAAGAATACATTTCCTTTGAAGGAAAAGTTGTCACTTGCTCTAGAGAAAATGCATCACAGAACCATCAGCCCCACAACTGAGGGAAGATCTGGCAGAGTTTTAGCAGCAGAGGATGATGTCATTAAATCTGTCTGATTTATTTGTGATTTTATGGCTTCTGGTTGACTTAATCTAAATGAAATATTCAAATTAACAACTGTCTTTTAGTTTCAGTGAATAATAAGAGTGGTAGAAGTTTTCAAGAGGAATTAAAGAATAAGATATGAGTTAGTCAAAGGTTCTAAATTAGGACCAAAAAAAGCATTCAATGTGGAATTAAAAAAATTAATTGGACCTCATTATATTAACAAATTCCATTTATATATGGACAGCTTTTTAAAGTAAAAAAGCCACATAGAGAAAATATTTTCAAAACATAGATCAGAAAAACTACCTGTCCCCAAGTGTATAAAGAGCTCCTACAAAATAATATTAAAATACTTGGACACTTCAAAAAAGAAGACATCTAAGTGGCCAATAAGTATATATAATGGTAACCAATATTATTCATCAGGTAAAAAGCAAATTAAAATAATGCTCAGATGCTACTACATGACTAGAAGAGTGAAAAAAAATTAAATAGTCTGAAAATGACAAATGTTGTAAAGATGTGGAGCATCTGAAACTCTCTTGCATTGCTGGTGGGACTATAAATATAATAATCAGTTTGGAAAACGATTGACAAAATCTACTAAAGCTATTGTCAAAATCTAGAAGGATAGTTTTCTTTAGGGAGAGACATTGACTGAAAAAAAGCAATAGAGACTTTTTTGGAATTAAGATATGGTTAGTATATGCATATCATTATGGTTGCTTGATGATAGGGTTACGTTCTGAGAAATACGTGGTTAGGTGATTTTGTCCTTGCGCGGAAATCAGAGTGAACTTACACAAACCTAGCTACTGCACGCATAGGCTCTATGGCACAGCCTACTGCTTCTAGGCTACAAGCCTGTACAGCATGTTACTGCACTGAATACCATAGGCAATTGTAGCACAATGATAATTGTATGTCTAAACATATCTAAATATAAAAAAAATAGTAAAAGTATGGTATAAAAGATAAAAAATGGTACACCTGCATAGGACACTTACCATGAATGGAGCTTGCAGGACAGGAAGGTGCTCCAGGTGAGTGAGTGAGTGAGTGAGTGAGTGAATGAGTGAGTGAATGTGAAGGCTAAGACATGATCGTCCACTATTATAGACTTTATAAACACTGTATAGTTAAGGTACATTAAATTTATAACAAAATCTTTCTTTAATAATAAATTAATTTAGCTTGCTGTAACTACTTTATAAACTTATTTTTAAAAACTTTTTAACTCTACTAATAACACTTAGCTTAAAACAAGTATTGCACAACACAAAAATATTTTCTTTATATCCTTATTCTAGGAGTTTTTTTCTATTTTAAATTAAAAAAAAATTTTTTTAAGTTTTTAAACTTTCTCATTAAAAATTAAGACACTGATGCACCCATTAGCCTAGGCCTACCCAGGGTCAGGATCATCAGTATCACTGTCTTCACCTCCACATCTTGTCCCACTGAAAGGTCTTCAGGAGCAGTGACACACATGGAGCTGTCACTTCCTATGATCACAGTGCCTTCTTCCGGAATACCTCCTGAGGGCCTACCTGAAGCTCTTCTTGAGGAACTGTCACTCTTTCCAAAAATTTGTCCATGGTGGTTTGCTTGGTTTTTTTTTGGTTTTTTTTTTCATCATAGATTTGTTTGTAAGCAGATGACAAAAAAATAAACACTTCTCTGTATTAATGAAAACCTTTTGGTGTTAGGGTTAGTGCTTTCAAACTTATTAAGGAGCTTGTTGATGTCTGCAAAACTTCTGCTAAACCCTTCACTGTGAATTTTTTTTTTAGGGGATTCTTTTTTTTTCAGCAGTTTTCTTTTCTCTTGCTCATTCTTCAGCTTTGTGTTACTGTTTCCGTTCCAACAATTTCTCATTAGTCAAGTCCTCAGGAAGCACCTTTAGGGGGTCCCTCAATGTCATCCTCATCCACACCCAGTTAAAGTTGTTGGCCATCTCAACCACAGCCTTGTTAATTTTTGTAACCTTCTCATCCTTAGAAAATCCTTTGAAGTCGTGGACAAAACTCTTGAGTGTCTTTTTTCAGATGCCATTCATACACCGCTTGGTGACATCACCCAAGCCCTTCAAGTAAGATTCTTGATGCAATCGCAGATGTTGTAATCCTTCCAGAATTGCATCATTGTCTTCCTCAGTTGTAACAATAGCCTGAGTAAAGGTTCTCCTCATTTAGTAGGCCTTTAAAGATGCTATAACTCCTTGGTCTGTTGGTTGGATCAAGGAGGTAGTTTTTAAAGGGAGAAATATTACTTAGATATTAAGATCAAGATCCCCAATAAATGGACGACATCCAGGAGCATTATCAACAACAAGCAAAAGCTTGAAAGGTGTGCTATTCTACAAATAGTAGTTCTTCATTTCCCTGGTGTTTCAATTTAGTAGAGCATCTTAGAAGGGGAGCAGGCTCATCCATGACTTCTTATCACTCCTGCTGAATACTGGCAATGTGTGCTTCTTGATATGCTTACAAGCCTTGGAATTCTCACTGTGTCAGATCACAAAAGGTTTCAATTTGTAGCTTGCAACATGGCCCCAAGCAAGTCAATTATCCTGTCCTTAAGAGCTTTGAAACCTGGTATTGATTTGAGCTCCTTGTAGATGAAAGTCCTTTTAAGAATTCATTTCTGGAATAGGGAGTTTTCAGCCATATCGAATATTTTCTCTGGCAAGAAATTTTTCTCCACAATCATCTTATCTAGAGTTTCCAAAAAATTCTCTAGCCACCTTCAGCTCACACTTGCAGGGTCCTCACTCACTTCCACATAATGCAATAAACAACAATTCTTGAATTTTTTAAACCACTGAGAACTACCAGTAAATTCAACATTGTAGTTTTGGGTTCAATCTTTTTTTCTTAAAAAATAACAAACAACCTTTTTGCTATAGCTGTGATTGTCTTGGTGCTGAGAGGAACATACTTGTGTGTCTGGTCTTCAATCCAGGTCATCAGAAGTTTCTCCATGTCTGATGTAGGCCATTCTAGAATTTTTGTTAGTCTCAGTCCCTTCAAGGAAGCAGATTTTTTGACAGCGTCTTGTTCTTTAAGATCATAGCTATGGTGATATGGAACATGCCTGACTGACAAGCAATAATCGCCACATTAAAGGCCTTAATCACTTTTAATTTTGTTTCCAAGTCAATCACTCAGTGTGGCCTTTTTCTAGAAATAATAGTAGTGAAGTTTGTACGCCTGTGGGTCATAATGAAGAACAAAAACATCACAAGATTAAATGAAATACAGAGATAATAGTGCAATCATGAGGTGCAGTAAACATGGTATGTATGAAGCTGCTGCCAGCATAACACATCCTACTGTCTCACAAAAACTAAATTTTTTTGTAAGTAGAAACAGTACACTCTAAAATAACGATAAAAATGTATAATAAATACATAAACCAGTAGCATAGTGCTTATTATCATCATCAAGTATTATGTACTGTCCATAATTGTATGTGCTATACATTTATGCTACTGGCAGTGCAGTTTGTTTGTTTACAACAGACTCACCACAAACATGTGAATAATGCATTGCACTACAATGTTATGATGGCTACAATGTTGCTAGATGATAGAAATTTTTTAGCTCTATTATAATCTAATGGGACCACCGTCATATACCCTGTTTGTCATTGACCAAACTGTTGTTCTGTGGCACATGACTGTATTTGCAAAAATTCATCAAATTTTATGCTTCAATTTATATGTGACATAATTTATTATTATGCTTAAAATTGTATATAAAATTATAGTTATATGTTCTTCTAAAGCCTTAAAGCCATTTGAACTTATTTCTTCCTTAAATCCTTTTTATTTAGATGCCATCAGAGAGCTAGCTATCCATGTCTAAGAGAAGCGTGATGCTAACTTTTAAAGACCTTAAAATTTATTCATCCTTTCAACACTTTTTTCTCTGTGTGTTTTATACTACTTGGTAATTATTAAAGAGAGTTAAACAAATCCAGGTGGGAAAATGCATCATTTAACAATTAAATTTTTGAAGTAATACTTCTCCCTCCAAACACCACCTCCTTTAAGAATAAAAAGACTGAATGAACCCGAATGCAATATTTGAGGTCAGATAAAGTTAACAAAACCTTAAAGGCTCAAGCCTAAAGGTAAGGGCACAACTGGAAGAACTTCACCAGGTCTGAGATGAGCTTTGTCTGTAAGTGACTAACTTCTTTTGCCTCGATTCTCTTTTTCACCCTTATTTTTTAACATTATCTCTACTATCGAATACTCTGAAAATATTTCCAATGTGAATGGCATCTTATTAATCTAACAGAGACTTTGGATTATTTTTTTAACCTTAAAAATCATTTAATATCTTAGTAGAGACTCGTATGGTATTTTCTGAGAAGAATTACAAAACAGAATGGGCAAAGGAAATGCAAGAGGAAAACTGTTATGGTAAAAGTAAAGATACAAGAGGAAGGAATATTAACTATAGATTGAATAAAAAATGATGGGTGTCAAAGAGAATTTTTACATACTTCACAATTTTACTTAACCACTGTAGCCGAAGAGTTATTAGAAGGACAGAGGCTGGGTGATATTTTGAAGAAATTATAACATATCCATTAAAATGGCTAAAATTCAAAACACTGACAACAACAAATACTGGTGTGGATATGAAGCAACAGATACTCTCATTCATTACTGATGGGAGAGCAGAATGATAACAGCAAATTTGGAAGACAGTCTGGCAGTTCCTTACACAGGTATACATGGCCTTATACCTAGGATACAGCAATTACTCTCCCTGGTTATTTACCAAAATAAGTTAAAGACTTAGTCTACACAAAAACTTGAACACACATGTTTGTAGAAGTTTTATTCATAATTGCCAAAACTTGAAGGCATTCAAGATGCACTTTAATAAGTGAACGGATAAACAAACTGTGTGGTACATGGAGACAAGCAAAAGAATAGTGGTTTCAGGAGTTTGGGAAACAGGAGAGAAGAATGGGTATAGCATAGAGGATTTTTAGGGCAGTGAAATTATTTTCTCTATGTACTGTAATAGTGGTCATAGGACATGCGTTTGTCAAAACCCATAGAATAGTACAATGCAAAGAGTGAACTCTAATGTCAACTATGAACTCTCTTGAATAGTAATGAATCAATATTGGTTCATTAATTGTAACTAATATACCATGCTAATTTAATATGTTTAATAATAGAAAAAATGTGCATATGTGTGTGTGCTAGGATGTGTTTAGGAACTCTCTGTACTTTCTGTTTAATTTTTCTATAACCTTAAAACTTCCCCAAAATGAGTCTGTTAGTTAAAAAAATCATTGTATAAGATGTCAGAGATATGGGTAAAGAAACAGGAGGACATAGTGAATACAAAAATAGAGAGACAGATGTAAGATGCATTTTTGGAAGTACCTTCGATAAATGGCACACTAAAGAAGAGGATCAGCATGTGAGAAGATAACTTTTGATCAGCTTGTAAAGCGACTTCTGAAGTACATTTTTTGATTATTGTCATTTGCTCTTAAGTTTCTGAACAATTTTATCTCATATTTGTCAAAGCCGACAGAACTGTACAACAAAAAGAATAAAGAGTAAGCCATGGATTTTAGTCAATAGTTATATATGAATATTAGTTTACCAATTCTAAAAAGCAAATATAATTTTTATTTTTCAAAGCAGTATGAAGAGTAAAGAGCATGCTAGTTATAATAGTTGTTCTAAAATGAAAAAAAAAATAGATCTTTTTGTTTCTTCCTGGAGTTCCTTGTTGGTGCTCACAATAATCAAGCTTATTCTTTCTGGCTCTCAAATGTTTCTCTTTCCTTATCTCCGAAAGAGATGTAATTTACTTTCTAAACTGAGGAAAGGATGTTGTAAAAAGATATGAGATTGTAGAGTTTTAAATTTGACCCATGTCTTTGATTTAATTTGTAAGTGATGTATAGCAATACAAAGAAAAACAGAGATGAAGAAATATGTAATTGAAAAATATAATCAAATATGATTGGTAT
Source organism: Pteropus vampyrus (assembly GCF_000151845.1). Classification (NCBI taxonomy): domain Eukaryota; kingdom Metazoa; phylum Chordata; class Mammalia; order Chiroptera; family Pteropodidae; genus Pteropus; species Pteropus vampyrus. The sequence goes on from NW_011888819.1 coordinate 222,532, forward strand.
GCCTGGCTATGAAAAATTCTATTTGAGTTCTAGTATGCCCAGACTTTGAAAATATAGCATTTCTTCTTATAAAGTGATATAGAACCTTTTCCCTCCAGCTTTCTTGAGATATAATTGACAAATAAAATCATATGTACTTAAAATGTGCAACATAATGATTTGATAAAGTGATTCAATAACCTTTAAGGGCCATGTTCACAAGGCAACACAGTGATCTCAAATATTTTAATGAGTATGAGGGCCTCTCTTTGAGTCAGTGAACAAAGAATTAATGAGCTATGTAGGTGTAATACTAATAAAAGAAATAACACAAACACGAGATACATGTGATTTATCACTTGCCCCGCTCAGGATATATAAGCTTCCTTCTACACATGCTGACATTCACTATCAGGATCTTACCTTGAACAGCAAACCGAACTCACCACCCCCTGACACCATGAGCTACTACGGCAGCTACTATGGAGGCTTGGGCTGCGGCTATGGAAGCTTCGGTGGCCTGGGCTGTGGCTATGGCTGCGGATATGGCAGCTTCCGCAGACTGGGTTATGGCTGTGGCTATGGAAGCTACGGATGTGGCTGCTACCGCCCCTGTTATTATGGAAGCTATGGATATCGTTGCTACCGCCCCTCTTGTTATGGAGGCTATGGATTCTCTGGCTTCTACTAATCTACTGCCCAGCAACTCAACATCTGAGTTACAAGAAACTTCCAAATTGGAGCTCAATAACTGGACAATCGAGATCATGCTGAGGTTATTTGAATAAAAGTGTTTAGCTTCCAAGAATTTTGGATAATTTTTCAATTAGGACTGTATCTACATTATAAAACAAGAATCCTATGCTTTCTTTTATAGCTGATTAAATTGTCTATTCACCTTCAATAAATATTAAATTTGAAAACAAACTATGGTTTTTGTTTTGTTCATGAAACTCAATAATGTGGAAGTGTCGATGGTTACAGTCCACCAGTTGTCTATGTGGGAAGTTCTATCTCCTTGACTAAAAATCAGTTTTTCCCCCCAATACCTCACAAACATCTATAGAGACAGAAAGCGAGAAAGACTAATAATTCTAGACTGAAATGAAGAAATTTTTTCAAAAAGGTTAGTGATCAAATATTTTTCAGTCTCTTGCTTTTATTTAGATAATATTCAGATTTAAGTCAAAAAGAAAAAATGATGCAAGTAAACCACTTTTACAGTTTTTTTTACTTTGTATAATCTTATCTGGTATATCATATTTTTCTGCACATTATTTTATTTGACATTTTCATCAAGCAGCTGATCTATAAGTCAATAATAAATAGGTGTAAATTTGTTTCATATGAGGTCGTTTAAGTAAAAATATTTTAACTAAAATATAATGTTAGCTTATTCTTATTATAACGTGGCATTTTTCTTTACCACAAACATCATACCAAATAATTTTTTTCAATCTAACAAGGGAAAGAAACAAGACATAACTGTAAACTAACTTATTGTTTAGCTTAGGCTGATGGCAATCACAGCTGACTCTTAAGAGCTTTCTTATAAATCTAAATTACAATTAAATCTAAATTTCCCTTTAAAAAATGGGCAGGATCAGGTATTTTATTGATGAAATTAAAAAATATAAATAAGAAAATACCATTGTTTTTCTTAAAATTAAATGATATATTTAGGTAATAACAAAATTAAGATATTTTGTTTAAACTGATCAAATATGTTTGATTTAGTCAAATAGTCATATCGAAAATTTGCAGAGCTAGATGAGGCATTAAATGGCAGCTATACCATGTACCTCATATTGTGGAAAACAGAAATCTCAGAGAATTGGCATCAATGAAGTTATACTGGCTTTAGTGACAGAATCAGAACCAGAGCCAAGGTCTTCTGAAGCTAAATGCCACAGTGCAGCCTCCTTTCCGTGTATTTTCTCCTTTTAAAATGCAGCCAAATAGAGTATCTTCAAAATTCTGCTCAGCTTCCATGAATATACCTGCCCTATGGGGATGTGAAGGAGGGTTTATTTTCTTAGATAGAATCACCATTTCTATAACATTTATTATTTTGATATGGAGAATTGAAACTTAATTTGAGTGTTAGCCTTATCTAAATTTCACTGATATCTATATACATCTCCTTCTATACATCCATATGTATATGTATATCTATATCAAAAGATCAAAGTCTTCATTTGAAAAGTACAAATTTATTTAGTCTACATAATGACAAATTAGCTCAGCCATCAGTTATCACCTAATCTTTGATCAGGGTATTGTAGAATCTCAATGTACAGAGCAGGTGAGGTATAGTGGGTGGCTCTACATTTCATACATAATCAGGTAACAGTTTATAGTCTATGGACATGACCTATAGGGCTAAAGATAAAAACTGCCATCGATGTCATTAGATTGACTGGCATTGTGTATGACATTCCTAGTGAAGTACATTAGCATATTTTATTACATCTTATTTTATGATTTAATCATTTTTGTCTGAGTAAAAAGGAAGCATTATGAGTTTATAGCAGAAGTGCCTTTCTTCCACAAAAAGCCATCATTTGACCAATAGGAGAACATATTTTTATTATTTCACACATAAAAACAGAATCTAAATTTCATAATCAATTCATTCTCTTTTTTGTGAAAAGCTCTCACAAACAGAATAATAAAGAATTATTCAAGTCTTTGAGTTCACTGAATTAAGAGTAAGAAGAAATATACGCTTCTTAGTTTACAAAAATAATTAGTATCTAAAGGATATTACCATTGTTCTATTTATTTGATGCAGAAAAATATTGATAAAAAGTATTTGGTTCCTATAGTTCAGAACTTTTGTTCTTAATTTTATATACATATGTATATTATATGTGCACATATATGTATGTATGTATACATGGATATATATATCACAGTAAATGGATAAAAGCACAAGAACTAGCTGGTGCAAGTATGTATTGGGGATGAGTACAGAATGAAGATCGAAAGAAAGTTTTGATAAGAGAAATGACATTCGTGTTATCAGAAAGAGAAGGAAGAAAAATGGTAACTAAAGAAAAACAGTAACTAAAGCAAGGGAGCCAAGATCATCTGTATTTTTAGATAATACTTTTTTTTCTGTTTTGGAAAAGAGGGGAATGGTGTAAAGAAAATATTTTTGAACAGGTGTTCAGACTGGTTCTAAATGTGAGTTTGTTTTCTTAAACTGTCCCTCAGCTTCTGAAGTAAAGCTATTTTGCAACAGGATATATAAAATCAAAATAGTTTTCTTGTGTGTGTGTGTTTTCAACTCGAGATATAAATTTAACATTTAAAAAATTTGGTAGATATAAGAATTTTAAACTTGATGAGTGGATTTGAATCTAGCTAGAAGATATAATCCAAAGAAAGATATGAACATTAGAAATGACAAAATGTTTAATGAGAAACCTTCGTCAAATATCAATAATGCAATATCATTAGTAACGAAGAATTCTATTTAAGGAATTTTTATTTTGTGACTTTGAAGACAGATATTTTTCTCATTTAAAAAAAAATGTAATGAGTTCAAGGGTGTCCTAACTAGGCAGCTATGTAAGCTCAAAAAATTTTAATAAGTGTGAGCCTCTCCTTGTGTCAGCAAACAGATTAATGAGTTGCCTCAAGTGAATGAATATTTTGGAATGATACAAAAGAATGGTCACATGTTTTATCACATTTTGTGCTCATGGTATATAAGCATCCTCCAGCACATACTGACATTCACACTCAGGATCTTGCATTGAACAGCAAACCAACACTCCACCCCTGACACCATGAGCTACTACGGCAGCTACTACAGAGGCCTGGGCTATGGCTATGGAGGCTTCGGTGGCCTGGGCTGTGGCTATGGCTGTGGCTGTGGCAGCTTGTGTGGACTGGGCTATGGCTGTGGCTACAGAGGCTACAGATATGGCTGCTACCGCCCCTGTTATTATGGAGGCTATGGGTATGGCTGCTGCCGCCCATCATGCTTTGGAGGATATGGATTCTCCCGCTTCTACTGAAATCCTACCCTGGGAGCCCAGATTCTGAGGCTATAAGATGATTAATCAGATTAACTCAAATTTGAACCAAACAAAATAACTGGGACCAAGCCAAGATGAAACATATTTAACACCTTAAATTTTAAGAATATCCATTATTTAATATTTGCCTTTTATGTCTCTATTTGTACTTTTATGTTTCTATGTGTCCTCTATTTGTACTTTCACACTGCGGAATTTTTCTGTTCCCTTTGCAATAAATTATTCTTATTTGAAATGGCACATGCAGCTTTAATTATTTATTGATTTATTTATTTAAATTGCGACACTCACTTTCAGGGTGTATTTCTCTTCTGGAGTTCTTTTAAAGAAACAGTCTTGAAGTTTTGGTTACATGTCCTTATAATTATTGCAGCCATATAAACACAGAGTTATAAGAATTGGTTCACTTTTTATGTTAATTACCTCATTTGACTTAGCAATGTTTTTCTTTTTCTTAATTTAGAATCTTCAAACAATTAATTTCTAGTTCAGCTGGACCTGAAAAAAAATGAAGTAGTAAACAATGTTAAATTTAAATGCTATTATAACATTAAGGTGCATTTTAAAAACTCAGACTAGTTTGCTAAACCTAAGAATAGATTTGTTCAGCCAGTTAGTAACACCTACCCTTTTAGTCAATCTAGCCATAGTATATTAGCTTCACATTGACTAGGTAAGAAAAGTATCAGGTCCATGACTCCATTGGACAACTATACTACTTAGTTTAACAGAGGGCAACGATAACTATTCTATTTTTTTTCATTTCATTTCATTTTTTTATTCAGGGTAAAGTTTACTGATTAACAAACATAATATATTAAAGTCATTCTTATCCTTAGTAAAAAATCTCAGAATTAAATTTTACCCCTTACATGGTTTTTTATTTTTAATTTTCAGTTACAGTTGACATTCAATATTATATTAGTTTTAGGTGGACAGCATAGTGGTTAGTCATTTATATGTTTTATGAAGTCATCCCCCCATTAGTCTAGTACCCACCTGGCATTATATGTAGATATTACAATATTGTCAACTGTATTCTCAATGCTGTACTTTACACGACTCCCTTGACTAGTTTATAACTACCAATTTATACTTCTTAATCCCTTCATCTTTTTTACATATTCCCCCAAACTTCCTACCATCTGGCACACATCATCTTGTTCTCTGTATCTGTGAGTCTGTTTCTGTTTTGTTTGTTCATTTATTTTGTTCTTAAGATTCCACTTATAAGTGAGATCTAATGGTATTTGTCTTTCTTGGTTTGATTTTTTTCACTTAGCATAATACCTTCCAGATCCATTCATGTTGTTGTAAATGATAGGATTTCATTATTTTTTATGACCAAGTAACATTCCATTATATATATATGTACCTCACTTTATCCAATTGTCTATTAATAAGCACTTAGGTTGCTTTTAACTATTCTATTTTTGATAACTAATTGCATTTCTTTTAATTTGAAGAAAGTCTTCAAAGAAGAAGAAGAATAGAAGTACTTAGAGAAGGTACACACCACTCCTAATGTAAGGTAGTATTATCATATTATTAGAATTTGAATTTTTTGTTCTTATGGATTTCTGCTGAATATAAGGGAAAATACATCATATCTTCACTTCTAGGAAAAACTATTCCTTATCTTAGGGAGAGCTCTTCAATACAGGTTCGTCAACCCCCAAACTTATGTTAAATAAGCAGAATGTGGCATACTAAAATCTGTTTTTTATTTGCGATTTTATGTCTCAGCCAGATTTAATGAAAAAAAAATACTTGATTAACTGTCTTTTTATATTCAGGATGATCAATTAAAATGGAACAAGTTCTGAAGACGACAAAAGTAGTTTAATAATGTGTGAGGCAGTAAAATGTCTTAATTAGAAAAAAAATAACCATAGAAGAAAAAGATGAATAAATTAGATTTTACCGTATTACAATGTTCTGTTTATATATAGATACCATCTTTAAGTAAAAAAGTACCAAACCAAATACTGGGTGAAATATTTTTATTACATAAATCTGACAAACACCAGTACCCAAAAATGTAAAGAGCTACTGTTAATAATAAAAAATATTGATTAAATGAGCCCAATTAAAAATGGAAAAATACTTGAATGAGCACTTCAAAAAAAGAGGATATTTATGGACATCTAAATTTAACAAGTGTATTGGAAAATTGTTTGGGAAAATCTACTTAGATATATTTGTAAATTATGTCCTATGTATTATGTATACTGAAGAGAAAGCATACGTAGGTCTATCAAAAAAAAAATCTGTATTAAAAGGCACACATCAGTTTTATTCATGCACATTAGCAAAAAAAAAACGAATGAATGAATGAAAGAAAGAAAGAAAGAAAGAAAGAAAGAAAGAAAGAAAGAAAGAAAGAAAGAAAGAAAGAAAAAGAGAGAGAGAAAGAAAAAAGAATAAAAGAAACTGCTCAAATATAGATTTTACTAGAGCAGGCTATTTTGTAGCAATGAACACAACAAACAAATGCTACATGCAACAACAATGCTGTACAGGGAGGAAAACATTCTGATATCCCATATGATTCCATTCATGTGACATCCAGAACAGTTAAACTTCTAGGGAGTACCGTAAACTACTAGTTGGTATGGTCAAGAGAAAAATTTGGGAAATCTGAATGTGATTGATTCAGGTAATTTGTGAATGTATGCAAAATATCATTAACTTTTACACTTAAGATTTGTGCATTTCACAATATGCTTTGAACAAAACAACAATAACAACAACAAATAGATAAAACGATGGGTTATATAGTTTTTAAAGCAAGAAAGCTATTTGAGGCAATTCCTCCTTTACATTCTTGGATGCAGTCATAGTTATTATCCATGTCTATGAAAGACAGGTAAGAACTTTGGAAAGCATTCATCCATTCAGCACTTCTTTGTTGAGTTTCTACTGCCTGTTAGTCATTGAACAACAGTCAAGTCCAGTTGGGCAAATGCATCATGTGATAATTGCTTATAAACTCAACAGAAGGTCAACATTATATTTAAAGTCATAAAAGGTTAACAAGAATTTAGATGCTTAATTCAATTTAAGAGCATATCTGGAGGGTTTAACAGGATTTAGGGCAGCTTTCGTATGGGTGATTAACTTCATGAAGTAAACTGAAAAAATTTTTGTCTTTGATTA
>NW_011888819.1:229788-231446 GCF_000151845.1 Pteropus vampyrus
AAAAAAAAATCACAGTGGTCAAAGAGAAATCAAAGGCAAAAACATGGTAAAGTGAAGATATGTATGAAAGAATTTAAGTAAGGACTGGATAAAAATGTACGAGAGCCAAAGAAAAACTTGTATATATTTCACTATTTCACCTAGTCCAAGACCCTAATGGGAATTGGGAGGAACTGAGACAAAGTGATATTTGAAAGTATATGAATTCCAGGAAAGGGAGGAAACGGTGTCCATGATACTGGGGAAGCAGACATAATCTCTATTTTCAGTAACATTTTGAACAGATATGTTGGAAAGAGAGTCAGGAAGTGAAAAAAGAATTTTGAACAGTTTTTAAGGCTGCTTCTGAAGTAGATTTTTGATTACTGTAATTTGCCTTTAATTTTTGAAGAATATTACTTTATATTATTAATCCAAATATTTTTATTTTCCAAACTAGTATGCAAAACTAGAAAAAGAGAACATTGTTTATGACAGCCAGTGTTGTAAAATGATAGAAAAAGAATGGTTCTATTTCAACATTTTTCCCCCCTGAATTTCTATACTACTGTTCACAGCAGGTGAGCAGATGCTTACAGATTTTCTAATGTTTTTTAGCTTTGAAAAGACTTCACTATGAAGTATTAGATGCCTTTAAAAGTGTGTGATAAATTGTAAACTTGATTTGACTAGTTTCTTTTATTTAATCATAAGCGAAGAATAATAATTCAAGAAAAGCCAGAGATGAAGCAATATTTCATTTTAAAACACAACACTGTCAAGTGTGTTATGTAATATGCATGGCTGTGAAGAATTTTATTTAGTCTGGTATGTCCATACCTCAAAGATACAGAAATATCTTCTCATAAAAGAGATTTAGTATGTTTAAGAGGCACTATGACTAGGTAAGAATGCAAGCTGAAACACTTTAATGAGTCTGAGGGCCTCCACAGATGTCAACAAGGGGTATCACACAGAGTGACGCAAAAAATAAGTGGCATGTGTTTTATCACATGATCCGAAGAGGATATATAAGTACACTGGTACAGAGGTTGACATTCACACTCAAGATCTTGCTTTGAACATCAAACCAAATCACCACCACTACACCATGAGCTACTACGGCAGCTACTACGGAGGCCTGGGCTATGGCTATGGAGGCTTTGGTGGCCTGGGCTGTGGCTATGGCTGCGGATGTGGCAGCTTCCGCAGACTGGGTTATGGCTGTGGCTATGGAAGCTACGGATGTGGCTGCTACCGCCCCTGTTATTATGGAAGCTATGGATATCGTTGCTATCGCCCCTCTTGTTATGGAGGCTATGGATTCTCTGGCTTCTACTAATCTACTACCCAGCAACTCACCATCTGAACTCATAAGAAACTCTCCAGATCTGAGCTCAATAACTGTACAACCAAGATTATGCTGGGGTTACTTGCCCACAAGTATTTAACTTTTCAGAATTATGGATAATGTTATAATAGCCTATATCGCCATCATAATCCTAGAATCCTCTATTTTTACTTTTATAATTGATCGCATTATCTGTTCACCTTCCAAAAAAATATTAAACTTGAAAACACAACAGTTTTTGTTTTGTTCATGAAACTCAGTTATACGGAAGTGGTAATGGTTACATTCTACTCAACTGTAAGTGTGGGAAGTTATCTCCTCAGCTAAG
>NW_011888819.1:231496-231898 GCF_000151845.1 Pteropus vampyrus
AAAACTGATCAAATATGTTTGATTTAGTCAAATAGTCATATCGAAAATTTGCAGAGCTAGATGAGCCATTAAATGGCAGCTATACCATGTACCTCGTATTGCAGAAAACAGAAATCTCAGAGAATTGGCATCAATGAAGTTATACTGGCTTTAGTGACAGAATCAGAACTAGAGCCAAGGTCTTCTGAAGCTAAATGCCACAGTGCAGCCTCCTTTCTGTGTATTTTCTCCTTTTAAAATGCAGCCGAATAGAGTATCTTCAAAATTCTGCTCAGCTTCCATGAATATACCTGCTCTATGGGGGTGCGAAGGAGGGTTTATTTTCTTAGGTAGAATTACCATTTCTATAACATTTATTGTTTTGATATGGAGAATTGAAACTTAATTTGAGTGTTAGCCTTA
>NW_011888819.1:242638-258785 GCF_000151845.1 Pteropus vampyrus
ATCAGTGAATAAATTCAGCTGGGAATATATAGTATCAAAAATATTACTTATAAACCTTAAAACAAAAGGAAACAAAAAATAAAACAACAAAACAAAATTCTCAATTACATGTTAAAGTCATGTAAAGGAAACATGTAAAGTCAAGTCATGTAAAGTAAAAGCCAAGCTCAAGATATGGTCACATTCCTGTAGGTCTTAAATTTGGGTGGTGGGCTTAAACTTGGGTTTCCTTTCCTATCTTTACAGAGTGATCTGAAATCCACAAAGGCCAGCAAATTAATATTTATATTCCTTTTTTTTTGTCTCAGTCATTTCCTCACTATACATTTATTTTTGTAGATTTTCAAAGAATTGAGATTTTAGGAGACTTTTAAAAAAATATTACACACTCTTAAGAGTACAGAAATATATGTATATATTTTAATTTAAAACTTCGATGAATTAGAATATTTTATTTAAAACATTTGCTGATTGCTTAAGAGAAAATAAAGAATAGGGCACCAAGAACTGATAAAGAAAATATAAGGACAAAAATATCATGCTAAAATTAAACATGTGAGTAGAGGGATGAAATACTGTCAGAAAAAAAATGGATAATAGCAAAAGAACCAGCAGGTTCAAGTATATATTGGGAATGAGAGCAGAATGAAGGTAGAAAGAAAAATTGGGTAAGAGAAATGATGTATGCATTATCAGGAAGAGGAGAGAAGGAAGAAAAATGGTAACTGTAAAGCAGGGAGCCAAGATCGTCTGTATTTTTAGATAATACTTTTCTGTTCTGGGAAAGAGAGGAATGGTATAAAAATATTTTTGAATAGGTGTTCAGACTGGTTATACATGTGAGTTTGTTTTCTTAAACTGTCCCTCAGATTCTGAAGTAAATTTTACTATGTTGATAAACCAGAAAGATATTTTGTAAGAGGATATATAAAATCCAAATAGTTCTCTTGTTCCTGTGTGTGTACATGCATTTTTGACTTGAGAAATAAATTTGACAGGTTTAAGTATTTTAAAATCGATCAGTATATTGGAATCTAGTTGGAAAAAAAGATACGATGATCCAAAGAATGATATGAATATTAGAAATGACAAAATATTTTATGAGAAAACACCATCAAATATCAATGATGCAATATACTTAGTAATGAAGAATTCTATTTAGGGAATTTTTATTTTGTGACTTTGAAGACAGATTTTTTCCTCATTAAAAAAGAAAGAATGTAATGAGTTCAAGGGTGTCCTAACTAGGCAGCTATGCAAGCTCAAAAATTTTAATGAGTCTGAGTCTCTCCTTGTGTTAACAAACAGATTATTAATAAGTTACCTCAAGTAAATGGATATTTTGGAATGATACAAAAGAATGGTTACAAGTTTTATCACATTTTGTGCTCAGGGTATGTAAGCGTCCTCTTATACATGCTAACATTCACTCAGCAAACAACTTACCATTGAACAGCAAACAACTTACCATTTCTGATACTGTGAGCTATTATGCAAGCTACTACAGAGGGCTGGGCTGTGGCTATAGAAGCTGCGGATGCGAATGCTGCCATCCCTTTTATTATGGAGGTTATGGATATGGCTGCTGCTGCCCATTGTGCTATGGAAGATATGGACCCTCTGGCTTCTACTAAACTACTCTAGTAACTCAACATCTGTTATCATGAATAGATTTGCCAAAATAATCTTCTGTCAGTGGAATGAGTTACTGTATGCCAACGATCAAGAGAAATCTCAGAATTTCAGAGAATCTATTATTTATAAACATGTCTGCATCATGTCTCCTGGCATCCTCAGTTTAGGTACTAACAGATGACTTATGCTGAATACACACTAAATGACCTAATTTCAAGTAAAAAAAAATGTGGCTTTTTTTGGTTCATTTAACTCAATTATGTGTACATACTTATACATAGGTTTTGCAATTTGCCAATTAGAAATACAAAACAGATAATTATATATGCATGTATACATATATATAATCATATAGAAGAAAACTATAGTTCGAGAATTATAATTCAAAACAATAGAATGTCACGCTTTGTTTTTATTTTTGTTATATAACATTCAGAATTGAATTTGACAGCAAAAATCAACCATGGAGATGTAAATATATATGCATTATAAGAAATTAATTATTTTACATAGATTGTATTTTATCTATATATAATTCTTAATGGAGTTCAAGATTTGGAACTAATCCTCTACCTCCTTCAAAAATTCTGATCGTCTCCTTTTATATTTTTTATAAAAACAGGTGGTATTAAATATATCTATTTATGGTTGCTAGACATCATATTAAAACTATAATCATAGCAAACTTTCCACAAATCTTATAATCCATATTTATAAATTTTAGAGAAAGTAAGCTGTTTTTCCACGATTCTTTGAATTATATATTATCTTTCTTTATTCATAATGTTCTGCTTTTATCTAGTCTGTTATGCATGTAAAGTAAGAGTGACTTAAAAGTCATGGCTGAATAATAAAATGTGGCCTTTGGTTATTTAACTCATTCGTTTCACTTATCCTCTGAAGAGAACACTGTTCTTCAGCATCCACCTCCTTTTCATCATCATGTGGAAGTAATTGTAATCAAATAAGGACAATAACAAACAGGAATATCATTATAAAGCAAAATATTATGTGGCTTCAAGTGACTAAAAATATCATTCAATATTTAAAAGCAATCATAGAAAGCTGAGTTTTGGTAAAATATTGTCCCTTCAAAAGTGACCATTTTATTGGGAGTATGAGAAATTAGGAAGAGTATGTAAAATAGCTACAAAAATGTTTTTGTAAAACTGAATGATATCTTCAGGTAATGATATCATCCCCAGTGATATTTGATATAAGCTGGGCAAATGTAATAAAACAAAGATAAAAGTAGAATTATAGAATTAAATTCTTGAAAGGGAACATTAAAACTCTGCAATCCTGTCCCATATGTTTGTAGGCAGGAAAACCCAAATTATGTGATTTTCCCTGGTAATTAGTCAAGACTAGGGCCAGAACCATGCTGTCTTTAGTCCCAGGTACTTGACAACATGCTGACTTTCTTTTTATGTATTTTCTCATAGAATATTGTCAAATAAACCATTTTGTAAGTTCAACACATGGTTAGAAGAAGAGCTAAGTTATCATAACTGATTTAATGGAGATTGGTCACTTGACATCTATGTTTTTCTAACACTTTTACTGTTTTGATAGTGAGAATTATACCTATCAATTTCTAGTTTATCTGCTTTTGAATGTAACTAAATAATGAGCAATGTTAAAACTCAACTAAGTGACAACAACAACAAACAAATAAAATACAAACAATACTAAACAAAAATAAGCATCATGAACTCTTCTTTCAGTCAATGCTTCCTGGAATATATGTATTATCACAGTGGGTTGAGCAAGGCAGGTAGAGCCAAGTAACTATTGAAGGCTATGAGGTTTGATCCAGTAAAATAGGATTTCTATTTTCCTCTCAGTTGGCTAATATCTCCAGGGAGAGTTTCCATGGAGCTGACAAGATAGAATCAATACAATTATTACTGCAGTTGACATTCTTAGTATAATCAATATTATCATAATTTTCTTCTATTTACATTGCATTGAACTGTATCTGAGTGAGAGGAAATGTTTTGAATTTATAACAAAAAGAGAACAATTTTTACTCCTCTATCCACCAACATGAACAGAAACTTGGGTCATGAGATAAAACTTTATAAAAAAATAAGAATAGTCCAAATCTGCACTTGATACACTGAATAGACAGAAAAATAATACCACCTCCCGCCCCCCCAATGAAATTTCCAATGTGACTTTTTCTTCACTGGTATATATAAAAAAATACAAAATACAGATGTGTCTCATATTTTTAAACAGTTGTTTTCTTATTTTTACAGCTAGAGAACATTTAGAAGTTATGTATATCATAGTCATGTGTTTTCTTCTTTGAAAACAATTTTTGTGTTTATTGTGTTTTTAGTTTTTATTTGTACAGTCTCATGCATTAAAAACAAACGAAAAATAGCTCTTGATCATGGTCACATGCTCTGACAGAGCTACATGAGAACAATGTGAAATCTTTAATGCTATGGAATTTATTCATGATCCTAAATGATTCATTAAAAATGGAAATATTTTATCATCTGGCTGATTTTATAAAACAAGAAATAAAAATAAAATGAATTTAGGTTGAGATTGCACTGAGATTAAAATTAATATTGAGTTAAATGACACTCTAAAACCAGAAAGCCTGTTGGAACTTAGGTCAGCCTTAAAACATTTCCTAGAACACCCAATCAGTTGTTCTGAGTATGATATATATAGTCCTTACTTTACTGTTAGTTAAAGTCATATAATTCTGATAACTTTGATCAAAAATGAGCATAACCACATAAAAAACTCAGTTTTTCGAGTTCTAAATTTCAAGATACAGCTGCATTTCCACAGGGCTTAATCAGGTTGGGATCTGCTTTGGGTATTGATAACTAACTCTCTGGGCTCAAGGTCAAGTGAGGGACTCTGTGAATATGAGGCCAAATGTCTCCAAAGAGTGTTTTTTCATTCCTTGTCTTTTTTTCCAATTGTGTCATACATTTAGAAAATTTCTTAAGTATTCCAGGTTGTACAAGTCCTTTAAAAATTTCAGATGATTTTAGGAGTTGAAGTATGTTTTAGGCAAGTAACATTATCAGTATCTTAGAAAGGTCTTGTGATATCTTAGGAAAGGTTAGTTAGAAATTGCCTGAAAACAAAAAATGGGCAGAGATTAGGCAAAGACAGAGGCAAACTTATAATATTGACTGTGGAGATCTTGATGGAAGGAGTGTAGTGTTGACTTGAATCCACTTCGCATTTTTACCTGCACGCAGTAACAAATCACGGAGGAGGGAAGTTGGGTGATGTTTCAAGTGCAATTTGAAAATGACATGCAAGATACATGGATAAATGATGACGGGTTAGAAAAAGAGGGAAAAGTGGTGTATGGAGGCAAATATAATCTCTACATTTGTAGTAGCAGTGAGGCTAGAACTCATTCTGGAGAAAAGGCCCAGGATATAAAAAGAACTTTTTGAAGGCTTCTCATAAGATAGATTCTTGGTCACTGTGACTTGGTCTCACCACTTCTGACTCCAACGTGCTATATTTTTTAAACCAAAACAAGTATGTCAGTGTGTAAAGCCAAAAATAAATCTACCAATGGTTTATGGTAAAAGTTGTAAAACTCTAGAAAGCAAGTGAGCTTTTGTTGTTGTTTTCTGGTATACGGAGCAGGTGAACCAAGTCTTTCTTGATGTATTTTTTTTTTTAATCTTCTGAAAAGAAGTACATCCTTCACTGCTCATGTTGCAAAATGTGTGCTTTTTGAAAAAAGTGGTAAATTTAAGAGAGGTTTGACGGATTGTTTCTTGATATTTGGTAGAATCTAAAACAATTTCCCAAAACGCCTATGATAAGATATCTTATTAGAAATTCAACAGTATTTAATGGGACTGATGTTAAGTGCCTAGTAATAAAGAATTCTATTTAGGATTCGGTATGTCTATACTTTGAAGAAACAGCAATTCTTTTTAACAAAATTAGAGCAACAAACTCAGGAAGAACATAACTAGGCAGCCAAGCTAGCTCAGACATTCTTAAGGAGTGTTGTCAGGAGACCATAGATTTAATGAGTTGTTTCAGGCAAGTATAATTCATGGAATGACACCAAAGGTGGGGCACATGTTTTATCACATGCTCTGCTTCGAGTATATAAGCCTCCCTCGACACATTGACATTCGCACTCAGGATCTTGCATTGAACAGCAAACTAACACTCCACCCCTGACACCATGAGCTACTACGGCAGCTACTACGGAGGCCTGGGCTATGGCTATGGAGGCTTTGGTGGCCTGGGCTGTGGCTATGGCTGTGGATGTGGCAGCTTCCGTGGACTGGGCTATGGGTGTGGCTACGGAAGCTACGGATGTGGCTGCTACCGCCCCTGTTATTATGGAAGCTACGGGTATGGCTGCTGCCGCCCATCATGCTATGGAGGATATGGATTCTCCCGCTTCTACTAAAAATTTGCTATAAGTGGATGCTGATGGAAAACCTCCAAATGTGTTTGGTCCTATCTTGTGCTTTTATTCCCAAAATATTCGTCTTATATTCTCCAGGATCAGTCGATAGCTATTTATAAGTTAATAAACTGTTACTATGAATATTTTGTGCTTTTACCCACAAACCCATCAGCTAAATGCATATTCAATATGCATAACCATTCTAGTTTGATCTCTCCTTTTGGTTTACTTTTCTTGCAGCTATTACCATGATGTTATCTTTCTAGCAAGACGCTGGATAAAACTTGCATTTCGTCCAATAAATTGTTTACTTAAAATGTAAATTAATTGTCCTGTTGTGATGTTTCTATTTTTATTATTTTAACATCTTATTTGGCAACTAATATAAAAAATTTACTTAGGAAGAAATGAGGTGTGTGGCTACGAGATATAGTATAATGCAAATGTTTCTAGTTCATCACATTGCGCAAACTTGAGAACTCATAGGCTGTCATATTAACACTAAATGAAAATAACTTACCACTGTCTACTCACTTAGGAAATCAGCCTCCTCTAGTGTTCCTCAAGTGTTCTTGGAATTACTAAGAATTGTGTCATTCGCATATTACATTAAAGTGCATTCTTCTGTGTCACATTAATATTAGCTAAATATCTTCTTTTCTATGACTACTTTGTTAGAGAAGTTTTAGGTTCACAGCAAAATTGGTAGGAAGGTACTGAGGTTTCTCACATACCCTCTCCTCCCACACATGCACAGACTCCCCCACTATCAACATCCCCCACCAGAGTGGCACTTTCATTACAGTTGATGATCCTACACTGATACATCATCGCCCAAAGTTCATAGTTTACCTGAGGGTTCATTCTTGGTGTTTTACATTCTGTGGGTTTGGAAGAATATATGATAGGCATCTATCATGATAATATATAGAGTATTTTCACTATCCAAAATAACCTCTATGTTCTTTCTATATCCTTTCCCCCACTGAAAATCTTCATGGTACCACCGGTCTGGCCAGGTATGCCTTTGCTTTTTTACAATCTTTGGCATGAAGCAGAGGAGGATATTGAGAAGCATCATTCATTTCCTGAGCAGGAACTGCACGTCTATAGTTGACATATGTTGATCGCCATCGTCCTCATAAGGCAGATCCATCTAACACTGACATGATGCGTGGAACCAAATGGTGCAGTGTTCTATGGAAAAAAGGAGTGAGGGAATCTTTTCTGATTCCTTTTCACACTTTATTAGAGGACTGTTAACATTCTCATGAATGAATGAATGCACAAAGTCAAACCTTTGTAATATACAAGATGCTTTATTAGTAAGAGTCTCATGGTTGTTAACAGTCAAGGTTATGGTCAAGGGACTTGGCTCTTTCTTCCATCAAAATTTATTCTCTCCCAGAAAATTTCTCAATTTCTCCCAAGGGACTTTCTTTTAGGCTGATTCCTTTGATTCACCACTTGAAACAAACCTCTTGGAACATCGACAATGAACACAAGTTGAATCCTCCTGTAGAAGTTTTCTTAACCAACTTTTAAAGTTGTCAGAGCAGCCTGTTTCACTAGTTCATCTGACATGACCAGACATGTGTCTGAATCCACTTGAATTCATGCTTGGATTCCTTCATCCCTACTACCCTACTACTTATCTCTTGAGAAATTCTTTTTATTCTTCTATAAACCCAAAGGAAGAACATTACTGTATGAACAATTTCCCACAGGAAAACTGTTACCTTTTTACTTACAGTGTAATTTAGATTTCAAATCAGAAAACTGAGCAAGGGAAGCAAGAAAAATAAAATACAACAGAAGAGGAGAATCTATAGATCAAGGGCCCAGTCACTTATGTAGACTATGCCTTACATGATGCTGTGAGGATGACATGAGAACTAGTGTGAGTACACATACAAGTGCTTAAACTAGAAGGCATCAATTCAAAGAATCTCCAGCAGATATCCTTGGCAGGCATTTAATCTTGCTAGGGAGGTTTTGAAATCTAAAGCTTAGCATGTTCTAAATCCCTAGGATGTAATAGAGTTCTTTAGATTATTATTTTATGCTTTAATCAGAGGTACAGTGGAAAGATCCCTGCAGGTTAACTGTAGTTACAATTCTATATGATTGATATCTTTGATTTTTTATTTTTCGTTCTCTAAAAACTTAACAATATGTGAACTAGTTAGCACCTTTGCATATATGAGGGGTATAAGAATATATAAAGCTTGTAGTATTTAGAGCTTGCCTTGATAAACATACTAAAAAATTGTGGGCCTTTTAGAGAACAATTATGTGAAACATAACATGTGATTATTCAAAAATAATTTTCTCTAGACAAATAGTACACCCTACTAAGTATGACCTTGTGTACCATGCATATTAAGTTGAAATGTTGGTCTTATTTGAAGATCTTTTTGATTTTTGATCTGAACTGTTCAGAAGCTATTAAATTTGATTTATGCCCAAAGATAATTAGTGATTCTCCTAAATGTCATGGTTTTAGAAGCATATTGCAAAAGCGATGTTTCTGTTCCTGGTTTGATTATTAAAGAATTAGAAGCTGGGAACATAAAACATATTTATAAATTACAGTCACTAACTAGTTCTGTTGGGAGAATTTTATTATGTCAGTAAGACACTAAAATGTGTATTTCTTCTCAATGAAAGTAGGGGATAAATCTCCTGATTAAAGATACAGGTCTTGATTCTGAAAAAAGGCATAATAATGTTGTGTACTCTTGGTATGTTAGTGAATAAAAATTGCATAATTTAGGATCCAGTATTAATGTTAAAGAATAGAATCGGAGGGAGAATAATTTCTTAAAACATGGATGGACAATAATCATATTCACATTTCATTACTGAGCTCAAACTGGTCACAGGCAATCAAATGATGAAAATCAATATAAAAGCTCTTTAATCAATGAAAAATGCTGGGCAGTTTAGTGCATAGTTTATCATAAATGAGTAAAAATACAGGCTACCTGATCAAATTACGATGCCTGAATAAAATGTTTTTTAAATATAGAAAATTACAGATATAGATATCTGAATATATATCCATATATCTATGTATACCTATATATCATATCTATCTATCTATCTATCTATCTATCTATCTATCTACCTATCTATCTCTATCTATCTATCTATCTATCTATCTATCTATCTATCTATCTATCATCTATCTATCTTATTCAACAAATATAATTGCTCTTCTCCAAAATTTGGAGAACAAGAGTGAAACTATAGACCTAGCTATGGCTCCAGCAATGAGTTTAGAAATTCTGAGGCTTAATATTGTTATATAATTATATTTCCGCCAAGCATCTTGCCATGGCCTATAGATAAGAGCACCATAACCCATAGAGCCAGTCAGGTCTGAATCTGGAGAGGCTCCCATATCTCTTCTTTCATTTCCACATCCAATAACATATCCAAAAAAATAATTGTTTTGTCCAACCTCCTTGTATATAATTTGGTTTTACCCATTTTCTAATGTCCGTAGTTGTCATCTGTCACTGGGCCTATGGCTATACATTCTCATGTATTCTTAGCTGGTTTCCAGGACTCAAAGCTTCCATTCACTCTTTAGTTCTTTTGTTTCAAAATTCTTTGTTTAAATAGACTTTTTATATATCTTCTTGGGATGACATACATGCTGCTATTATAAAGAAAATTATGCAACTCTCGGTGTTCTGATATGAAAAAATATATAACATAATTCAGTCAAAAAATCAATTTGCAGAAGAGCATGGACCATAAAGTTCATCCACCAGATATGAAGCTCAGTAAACATTAAATGAATTAATAGTGTAATTACCTAAATAATCCATAATCTTTCTCAAATATTTGCCTTTACGCTGGCTCCTTTCTCACCTCAGATAGTATGCTCTTCGCTTTTCATAATGAGCTCCTACTCATCTTCAAATAGCCTATTATCTCTGTTGTGATGTCTTCTCTTATTCCACAAGGCACCTGACAGCTTCACGTGCAAATGCCACTTCATGACTATCCTGTTGGCTCCTGGTCCATTACACAGCTTTTTATCTGATAGCACTTATCACCAATGGGTGTTATATATTTAATTGTTTACTCACATATTATCTGTCTTCCCCAGGGAATGTAAACTCCATATGGGCAAAGACTATTTGTTTTATTTATTGATGAATCTTCAGTGCCTAGAGCAATGCCTGATCCATGGGAAGTATTTCATAAAACGTACTGAATAAACCTACAATAGCAACAATCTATTAATTATTTATTTATATGCCAGATTCTCCACTGAGTCCTTTAATTATATATGATTCTCTTAATGAAAAAAATAAGCATTTATTTTTATTTTAAACATCATACTATATTAACTTTTTCATAGATATTTATTAATCATTTCTAATATGCTAGGAACTCTGCTTGGTATAAAAGTATAATCAAAAGGCAACTTCAATATAACTACTACTAATACTAATATATTTATTGCATACTTACTTTGTCTGACAAACATTATCACACCTACATTTCAGAATTTAGGAGATAAGTATTATTATCGTAGTGAATAAGTGAGAAAAATTACAGTTTGGGGAGCTTAAATTACTATTCCAAATCTTACATTAGTGAGTTGTGAGATAATAATAACCAATGATAAATTAAATAGTAAAGAGTTTTCAACCTAAGCACACGGTTGTGTCCCCAAACACATGTAATCAAGGTGATCATAAGAATGCTACACAAATGCTACTGTGATACTGCTGCATAACACGCAACTATATACATCCATGCCATATAACAATGTTTTATGCTTATTCATCCAAGAGCTGAGAGAAGTAAGATGGCTTCTCTGGGTTCACTAACATGACTGGGAGTTGACTGATTACTGGCTTAGGTAAGTGGGTGTCTAGACTCTATTCCATATATTTCTCGTTCTCTAATAGGCTAAATCAGATATATTCTCATGGAGATGGCAGGAATATGAAAGCAAAATAGACACCTGCAAGGATATTGGACATCCATACACAGAACTGGCACACATTAATTCTGTCTCTCTCTTTTTTTTTTTGTCAAAGAATGTTATACAGCTGAAACAGGAGTCAAAGTGGAGTACAAAATTATAAGGTAAAGTGAGTAAATCAGGAAAGGGGCAAAGCTTTGCATTCTATCATGGACCCTTCTACCTAGACTCTACTTTTAGAAATTCTTTTTCTTAGATAATGTCATTGGTACAAAGCAATCAATGGTCTCCTCTCTGCAGGGTGATGCTTCTCAAATTTACTTCTCCAGTTTGTAGGGATGCCAGATTACATACAGGACAACTTGTGAAATTTGAATTTAAGATAAACAATATGTTTTTAAAAGAAGTGTAAAATATCACATAGAACAGATTTATATTAAAAAGATTTCATTTATCTAAAATTTACTTTTTTTGTATTTTATCTATATTTTTATTTAAATTTTTATCTATATTTTTATTTGTACCTTATGGCATGCCTCGAATATGGCCTTTCTCCTGATATTTATTTGTTTGAAGAATGTTTCCAAACGTGTCTATATAGGTAACTGAATCTCAACATGTTCTGATTAAATAGATTATTTTTCTCACACACGTATCCTTTCTGCTTCCTGGTCTCTGTTCCGACATTTCCATTCACCTAGTACTCCAAGATGGAAAAGTCAGTCATAAAAATAATTCTAATTTCTCTCCTCTCCTTATTAGTTGATTACTAGTTATCTTTAGTCCTGCCATTTGAATCTTTCTCACAGAGATTCCATCTTCTTTATCACCAATTCTCCTCTATTTCAAGTCTTTTTATCTCACCATCACAATATTTTTTATTAAGGGTTTTCCTAAATCAGATTTTACTCCATTCACATCTTAAGATGCCATTCTCCTTCCTGTCCATCTTATTAATTAGAAACTCAAAGTTTGAAGTTAGACTGTGTGGGTTGCAATGTAAACTCAACTGTTGATTAAGTCCATGATGTGGAACAATTTATTTCACCTCATTAAGTCTCATTTTTGTTGTTTGCGAAGTGAAGATAATTTTATTGTTTCTCCTGTAATGTGGTGAGAATTAAATGAGCTAGTGTTTGCAAAGCATAAAAGAATGGCCAAACACAGTGTAAATAATAGACATTAACCTAAATTCTTATTATTACCTTAAAACTTTATCCTCATAATAACTTTTTTCCTCTCTGTTTCATTCCATAGAAACATGCCCTCATCATATAAAACAGCATATAAGAACTACTCTTAGATCATATTTCAGAAAAACAAAAGTCTATGCTCAACTATATTCTTTCCACGTTTTCTTTTTTCTACAACTTATTGTATAATGTGATGTTTGCTTATCTTTCACCCCTGCTCAACAGTGAGCTTCCTCAATGAAATCTAGATTTACTCAACTTAATGCATCTACATTGAAATCCATTACAGACTCATATAGTGAAATATCTTACTTTCTTACTTCACTCACAGCTAGATTACTAGATAGCTATTAAACTTGATATGTTCCTATTATAATTTGCATTTCTTTTATGCTATATTTTATTTTGAAATGATAACTAAAATAATTTGCTAAAATGATTTAAATAGCTCATATTGGATACCAGATTGCTTCCTAGGCAGACAGTAAATGAACAGTGCAAGCACAATAAATCATTAGAACTCCCAACCCAGCAGTTGTTTATACAACATAAAGAGGCCCAAACCCAAATTCTCTCCATCAGTCTACTCCAAGACTCTGTTCAGAGATCTTAGAACAGCGCTATTTAATAAGCAAGGAAGTAGTTAAAGGAAAAAATTAACAAGCCATCTTCACTATCTTTATAGTACATATAAAGTATATATACGCATATATATGTATATATATATGAGAGAGAGAGAGAGAGAGAGAGAGAGAGAGAGAGAGAGAGAGGGAGAGAGAGAGAACACGATTGATTTAGTTTATCTGGAGAACCCTGATAGATATACCTGCCAAACAATTACTCCAGTTTCCTAAGTCGAATCAAATCACCACTTAATACTACTTAATACTTAGGGTTATGACATGTGGTATGGTTAGAACTATAAATTTATTTCCTGAGTTTTGAGAGGAAGACAGACTGGACATTAAACATAACGTCTTTCTTTCTGGCACACCAGACACAAATGTGGAGAGGAAAAAAGAAAAAAAGAAGAGAAAGGACAAATCCTGAGTAAGACAGGTAGAGGACAGGCAGGCTCATGCATAGGGACACAGTGACAGACCTGGGACCCAGAGGAGATCACATGGTAAAGGAAATTCTAAGAATAGATGTGGCAGGGGTGATGGGCAGAGACCAAAAAGAGATAGATGAAAAGTCGGCAAAGGTCAATCTCCTTTATAAAAATTATGCTCCTAGTTGATATAAATGTGTTGCAGAAAACATCATAAAGAAGTGCCTACCTTATTCTCCCTTTGGAAAGCTCTTAAATCAGCAGTGCAGGCAAGTGGAAAACACATAGACTCTCGAGTCTGCTAATGTAAGTTCAAATTCAACTTGTGCACTTAAAAGGTGTGATAACTTTGTGTATGTTATTACTTAAGCTCTCTAAACCATCTGTAAAATGAGGGTAATAATAGTATTTACCTCACAGGATGATTGTATTAAGTGAATTAATATATTTAAAGTTCATGCTACATAATAAGTATGAATAAACACTTATTATTCTCACCGTTATTATTGCCAAGGTGGAAGATACATTTGTCCCAGGGGCTCAGCTGAAGTGCTTATACCTTTAATAGAAGTTGGTTTTGAATATGGTAGACAGATCATGACATTTACTTAAAATATCTTTTTTAGAGAAAATGCCAGAGCAGTCATGTATAATTAGTGATCCAAAATAACCTTTTGAAATACAGTTGGGATATTACCTGATGTCATGGAGTGAGTTTATGGGAATCTCAACCAGAGTCAGATAAAAGCCAAAGCCTTGAGGATGGAAAAATTACCTCCAATAGGCACCAAGTTGATTAAAGGAATACTAAATTAAAACGTTAACATGTAGAAGGCCATCTGTTGCTGGAATCAAGGGAATATTAAAAGGTTTGGGGGCTCAGATGTCATCTGAGATGTAAAGGCTGCCGGCTTTACCATCCCCGCGTATGAGGATATGTAAACTCACAGTGCAGAGAGTGATGGTGGAGCTCATGTAACTCAGCTTTTATTACCCGAATGAATTCATTCCTGCAATAGAGACTAGGCTGTGGTCATTGACAATCCAGGTTTCCACTGAATCTTTGTGGTGGGTATTGTAACCTCAATGGTTTAAGTGACCGTTCTTATTTTGGCCACAAAATAAGGACTTAAGACAGGGTGAAAATAATATTTTGGCTTCCATCTGGTCATGAAAATTACATTTTCTCAGCAATCAATTTAACACCCATTAATAAGATGCTAACTTTTTGCATTCATTGAGTTAACATCATTTTTGTCCCATCACGGGAGCTATTTTGACATTTATAAACCAGGATCTCTCAAAATGACATTATTTCCCCCCCAAAATGACTTTAGTGAGTGACTATTTCAGTATTTAATTGTTGTAAAATAAATTTCAACTCTGATATCCTACAAATTATATTGAATTCTTCTAGTCTGCTTAATTTCTACCTCAGATGTATCATGTGGAAGAAGTTTTTATGAGAAAGAAGAAATAAATTCATGAGGTGCCGTCACCCTGGAGAGGAGGTGTGATAGAGTTATTCAAAGAACATAATTCTTCTGGTAGATTCTTTGTGTAAGTTATTTCACAGTTAAATTTTTCCTAATGAGAAAACTTGATTGCTTCGGCTAGTTCTTTGTGTGTTTTTATTCTGACTGGTAGGAAATATAGAACATGATATTTAAAATCAAAATAAGCAAATGTATAACTAGGATTTAGAAATAGCATAAGATGCTGGTGAAAAACTAAGTCTATAGCAATTAAAACAAGTCAGCTCAAGCAAATAATCAAACAAGTTGATTTTGCAACATGTAGAGAGTTTTTTTTTTTTTTTAATTTTTCTCTAATATTTTTGAAGCATTAAACATTCAGTGTATGGGCCAAAAAGTCAATAATTATGACAAACAACTTAGAAAAAGAAATGGCAACCTCATCTCAATAAAGATTTAACAGCAAAAATTATCAAAATTGTGGCATCATATACAACTTATTTAACCTATTTGATTGCAGCAGTTCTTCAATTTAGAAAATCAGTTTAACTGCAGTTCATTTAACTTTGTGGTCATGCTTGTGCAGTAACTTTTTAACAATTGCTTGACCTTGATTCCAATATTCAGTTTATATCATTCATGATGACCATGTGAGGCATTATTTTTCTCTTTGTTGTTTTCACATAGCATAATGATTATGAATCTACATTGAATCTACTTATTGTTGCAAAAAAACAATGATTTCTGAACATTATGCTTCTTTCATGTTGATTGGACCTTCTAAATGATTAATGATTTATTATTTTTGGTAATAATAAATATTGTTCCCATAGATATCTGATTATAATGACCGGATAGATACAATCGTTTTTCAAAGCCAATTTAAATGATGTAGTTGATATAATAATCTTTTAACTCTAACAAAACATATCTCTTTGTTCCTTTTAGAAACAGCAATAGGCAGTCTATGGTGACTTTAGTTGTGATTATCTGTGGAGTTAACTTTTTTCAACTTTTATTCCAAAGAGTAGCATAGTGCAAACATCATATATCATTTACATGTCATGCTCATATTTTGTATACTACTCTCATAGTTCACCAAACCTTACTCTCTACATTTGTAAAATAAGGGTACTATCAATGTATTTTTACAATCCATGATCTTGTTTTTGTCATTACTACTGAGTAGTTTCTTTTTGAATAATAAAATTTTATTCAGAAAATAAGACAAAGTACCTTTTAAAACAAGTCCTTTTAGTTTAGGACAAATGGCTAAGAAGTCTTATTACTACTAAAATTATTATTATATAGCACATATGTTTTTGTATTTTTTTATCTTAAGAGAATTTCCTTAAATGATGATTACCTGTCTCTATTAATTTTCTGATTGATAGGTAAAATCTGTAAGAAAAATAT
>NW_011888819.1:260660-263075 GCF_000151845.1 Pteropus vampyrus
AAATGGGGACTGTGGAGAAAAGAGGAGAAATGTTTTGAAAAACTGCTTTCATTCTTGTCATACAGATGGTGAGAAACAGTATCGCAGTAAGAAGAAATGTGCTAGTTTCTCATATGTACCTGCTCACCAGTAATTAATCACCACATTCATCTCTCATCTAGTCTTTAAAAACCAGCTTCTGGTAAGTTTCATAAACTCCCATTTATATGAGTGATGTTATGAAACCGCAAAATACCCCAACTAAGGCTTGGAAACTTGTATAAATTTCTATACCTAAGAAAAATCTTATATATCCCTGCTTGTTTTTATTTAGTGCGATTCTTCCTCACTTTGCTGTTTCATTTAATTTAAATGACTTTATTGTGGAATGACTGAAATACAAAAAGCTGTACATGTTTAATGTATTCAACCTGATGAGTTTGGAGATAAATATATATCCATGAAACCATCACCACAATGTATGCCAGAAACATATTCATCACTTCTAAAAGTTTCCTCCCATCCTCTTGATGATGATAATGATGATAACACTTAACATATGATCTACCCTCTTAGCAAATTTTTAAGTAAACAATACAGTACTGATAACTATAGCTCTGTGCCATATAACAGATCTTCAGGATTTACTCATCTTGCATAGCTAAAACTGTTTACTCTTTGATTAATACCTCATTTTCCACTCATCCAGTTCCTGGCATCCAGTTCATTCTACTCTCTGTTTCTATGAGTTTGACTTTGCCAGATTCATCATTTAAGTATATCATGTAATTTTTGTCGTTCTTTACCTGGCTTATTTCATATAGCATAATGTCTTCCAGTCTCATCAGTTTTGTCACAAATGGCCAGATTTCCTTTTTTTAAGACTAATATTCCTTTTTTTTTTTTTTGTATATACCAACTTTTTTTCATCCATTTATCCGTTGGACATTTAGGTTGCTTCTATGTCTTGGTCATTGTTAATAATGCTGAAGGAACGTGGAATGCAGGTGTCACTGTTTCTATTCTGAGTGAAAAGTACTGCACCGATTTATAATCCCACCGACAATTCACGAGTGTTCCCTTTTCTCCACATCTTCGCCAACACTTGTTGTTTTTTGATTTATTGATGATAGCCATCTGACATGGATGAGGTGGTAGCTCATTGATTTTGTTCTCAATTATCTTTCAGTCCAAAGTATGCAATTTTATCTTATAAAAAGTTTCCAGAAAGCTAAGAGTTCTATAAACAACTAGTGACCTATGGCTGAACCATGGTTTAATAGAAATTTTGTTGCACTTTCTGGGAGAGAGACAGTGGGCTGTTATATAAAAAGAATAGAAAATTTGGAGGATAAATTCAAGCGGGAAGACATGGAATTAGCTGCTTTAATAACTCCCATGTGGATAATATTCACAGCAAACGTGTTCAATGTGTGAGCCTTGTATGATTAGTGGGTAACAATCTATTCGCAGATGATTTTTCGTACTTCTTTTAATAAGAAATAATAGAATGAAATGGCATAAGATGAGATGAGATAAATAAAAAAATTCAGAGTCACCTCACACATGCTAGGCTCTGAAGTAAAATGTGTGCCTAGTATGGATCAGGGTACCATAGATTTGAAAGCATCTATTCTACAAGAGTATTCTCTGGCACCCATTGCCCTGACTACACAGTCAAGCCTGCTGCATCAGGGAGAGTGTGGGCATTCTAGTAGTAGAGCTGTTCTCTTTCATGGGCTCACGTACATAGAAGGAGGGATAATAAAATTCCTATGCAAAGTGCCCATTTTAATCTTACAGCACTTGAAAACAATTTTCTTCTTGAGCTAGATAGAGCCTATTTCTAATGCACTTATGTAACATGGTTTTTTCCCCTACTACTTTTTTTTAAAAAAAAACTTCCATGTAAGTTGTTTGAGAGTCCGAATTATGTCTTTTCATCTTTGTAAACCCAAGGCCAGCACAGTGACTGTCACACAGTTGACATTCAGTAAATATATGTTAACTATCCACCAAAGAAACGTCCACGTTTTAGGACATGTAAATTAAAACTAGTAAAAATAGCAGTGGGAAGGACCTAACATTTGTCAGCTGCCTTCTATTATGTAAAAAGTTTTTTTTTTTTTTAAATGTAATACCTCTTTTAATCCTTAGACTAATTCCACCAAATAGATTTTATCCAATTATAAAAATGAAGAAATTGAGGCTAGGAGTTAAGTCATCAAAGGTTACCAGCTTGTATGCCAGAAAAATCACCCCATGTAAGTAAATTTAAAAGAAAAAAATAGTTAAGTAAATTTCTCAAAAAGAATAAGTGGAAATTAAGAGATAAGATCTCAAGTCATCCTACCACAACCCAGCTCAGTGGATATTCAGAATCTTTTTTTCAATATTTCCTTCTTTCCCTCCCTCCCTCCCTCCCTCCCTCCCTCC
>NW_011888819.1:263425-277414 GCF_000151845.1 Pteropus vampyrus
TTCCTTCTATAAACTAAATGAATTCTAATTCTTTATAATAGAATTTGTACATGATTGGCAGATTTTATAATTTTTAAGGGAATAAAATGAATTTGTAATCAACTGACCACTGCTTCATAGCAGCCTGGTACTATGAGTTTGAGCAATTTAGAATTTATCATTGCAGAATTTTATTACTCTATTTTAATACGCAGTGAAAATATTCCGAGCAATACGTATGAAAGAACAAAATTAAAAAGTCCCATATTTTTAATTTTCTTGCTGGTTCTTTTTGTGTTTCCTCAATAATTATGTAAAACCGAATCACTTAAGTCAACATCATAATAGTTAGAAATCTCTAATGTTGTAGTTATGAGAATGTAATAGCCAATGAGCTTATTGAGAATGCATTGTATCTTACACAAGAAAGCTTGCTTTTTACTTAGATCTTCTGAATGAACACTCTTGTCTTTGTGTAAAGTGTCAAAATTTAGGTAGAACCTCTCTTTGCATGCAATATTGTCCAATTCTCCATACTATTTCTTTTATATCATCGCT
Organism: Pteropus vampyrus; assembly: GCF_000151845.1. Taxonomy (NCBI): domain Eukaryota; kingdom Metazoa; phylum Chordata; class Mammalia; order Chiroptera; family Pteropodidae; genus Pteropus; species Pteropus vampyrus. Next base: position 263,963 of record NW_011888819.1, read on the forward strand.
CCTCAATTTTTACTCCACTTGCTCAAATAAATATTCTTAGATACTTTATCATGTATACTGTTATATCTATTTGGAATATTTTCAGCATGCATTTTACCTTTTACTGGGCTTTAAAAAATAAATCCATAGAAATTCAAATTGTTAATGGTACACATTCCTAATAACTGAATTCTACGAGATCTTTGGAAAAGAAATTTTCAGTATTTCCTTGATGTCAAATGCTTAGAAAATGTTAATAAGGAATAGAGACACTTTATTACCCAGAAGATTGTGATGATTTGCATCATACAGGTGAGTGCTCCTTTATCTATTTATTTTTACTCCTTGCATGGGGTGATATGGTTTAAAAAAATGGTTTTAAAAATAGAATTGAATTTTCAGTATACCACTGATTAGCTGTGTGATATTGGACAAATTAAGTTCTCTGTACTGCAGATGTCTTATTTTTTAAAAACGAAACAGTGCAAAGCAAAAGATAACTGAACTAATACCCAATTCAACTCTCTGTGTTGTTTTATGGATTATAAAAATATATTGCTATAACACGCATTGTTAAAAATAAAAGCCCACACAATTTGACTACTGTTTTTTAAAATAACATAAAAGTGAATAGACTTATGATTTAAATTTTCATAACTAATTTTTATTTTGGTCTATAATGAAACTTTTTAAATATTGTGATCTTGTTTTCAGCCAACAACAAAGACCTAACAATATAATTTGGTATTAACTACAAGAGTTGAAAAATAGGATATTGTCCACAAACTATAAAATATTTCTAATACTTTTCTAGCCAAAAGTATTCCAAATGATAAAACATGAAAAAAATGAATTGCAAATATTATTACAAATAAAATATTGATGATAACAATAAAATCAAAGTTCTTATTTAAAATTCTGTCCCCTAAAAGGTATATTAAATTTGGGTGGAAGAATAAATTTCTAAAATTACTACTCAGAAATTTACATTGAATCTCCAGTTTCTTATATAATAAGATTTAAACTTATAAGTATGATGTCCATGCCAAAAGTATATGCCAAAAAACCTTCCTAGTACAAACTCAGTCTAACTAAAGTCACAGTTTATAGTACTGCTGATGGTTGTGTGTCAGTTCCATTAAACTTAAACTCGCATCCTCCAGGACCCAGCATAAACCCCGACACACAGCAGGGACAAATAAATATTTGTTTAAACTCATTTTCTCATACTAGAAACATAAATCTCTTTGCGTAGGGACTAGTTAGCATGAATATTTGGTCTATGTTAGCATGAAATATTTGAAGAAGTTTATAGTCGATAAAGGTCTCTTATGATGAATTGAGATGTTAAGATATTTAGAGAGTAAAACCTGTGACATCATCTTCAAAGCTTCAAAAAAAAGAAAAAATGAAAAAATGTGGTCTATGGTCAGCTCTGTCGCTGCCAATTTCATCTGTGCTCTGTTCTTGGCCAGTGATAGCTTGGAAGGAACATGAAGTCAGGCCCATCTCTGTGAGACAGGGAATTCCTTTAATGGGTGCCTAACCAAACCTTTCTTGGAGCCACCCTGAAGAAGATTATTCTAACTCAATCATCCTCCCTTCTTTCCTTTCTTCCCTCTCTCTTTTACCGAGTTTGGACCTTAACTGTGGTCTAATAGCTTCCGCCAGAACATTCTAGCTACCACCCCATTTTCCCTGACAAATATTCCCCCTCCCCGCCCCAGCAAATCTCTTTCATGTCATATCTTATTTGGCAGCTATTTCTCAAAAGACTGCAGCTAACACATTAGAACAGCAAGATTTATTTTTTATATGAAGTGATATCTTACTTTTTCTGCTGGCAATGAGTTTTACGTGATTTCCTCACACTGCTTTGAAGCCCCTGTTGTTTGTGCTCCCATTGGAACTTATGTTTTCATCCAAATACTGCACTTGCTACATGACAGTGAGTTAGAATATATGTGTGTGAACTCTGTGAAGGCAGAGAATTTGTGTCTTTGTTTAGCATAATGCCTGCTCTATAATTGAAACTCGATAAACATTTTTTTCAATGAATGCCTAACTAAAAACAAAATTTTCTGAAGCAAATATATGAACAAATGTACTTATGAGGGGATATAAATTTCTTAAGACCCATAACATATGCCATATAATTAAATTTTCCTCTAAACTTCCTATTTTCTATCTAGCAAAATAATAATGGAACATTTGAAACAAAGAAGACCAAAGAAATGTTTTCCTAGTGAAGACAGTAGAAAGTACAGGATGCATTCACTAAAACTACCATACAAATAAAAACACGAAATGCCATAATTCATTCTAGAGAAATAAGTTTATTTTAGATGCCATATCTATTTAATATACAGTTATGTGAAAGAATCCTAGGAAAAATAAGAACACAATCTTAGAAAGAAAATAAAAGAAGTGATTCTGAGCTTTAGCATAAGAGTGAAAATTTAAGATATATCTCATATATCTGATTTAGAAAAAGGCAACAGATCAAGGTTACTTTGTCCACAGTGAATCATATACTTCCAAGAGGACTGTGACGGCAAATCCTGGTCACGCAGATAGTCAGTAATTGCACATATTAGACAGGATGAATGCTAAAGTTTCATGAAATGCAGACATAGGCATGAGATAATTGAAGCTATTCAGCAAATTGATCCAAAACAGTGAGAGTTAAAGGCTGGTTGGTAACGAGTAGACTGGCAACTCCTGGAAGAAAAGTAAGTTGGGTGGCAGAAGCTGGACCTACAGCCCAGAGTCTGAAAGCCAGGGCTTCCATAACCAAAAGGCCCAAGGCCAATACTTCCACATCCTGAAGATCCAGCGTAATTTGTTTGGCAGGGACTACAGAAGATGGAATTCCTTGGACGGAAGCAGGATGTCTGGTAGGATCTGGCCACAGAACAGGACGTCTGGCAGCTGGTGGGCTGACAGCAGGTCTCTTCACAGCCACTGTAAGGAGAGGAGCCCAGCTGGCAGGTGCTGGGAGAGCAGACAACATTTCTGGGGTAGCAAGAATTGTAGGAGGAAACTGGATACTGCAAGTAGCCTCCAAGAGAACGACAGGAGAAGTTTCCAGAGCTGCAGTTGTAAGACATGTTGTCAGGAGTTCTGAGTTCAGCTGAGTTGCAGAGAAGAGTTTGTGACTGTGAATGTTCCCTTCTATACTGGACACTTTTATACCCTGGTGATGGGTGTGGTAGCATGTGCCCATTTTAATAAGAATGCCTAATTAGGCTCCAATAAAAAATGAAACACATTAACCTTCAAAGACCTTTTTTATGAATGCAGACTTTTAAAGGAAAGAATTTCATTAGTTTTTCAAAGCAATTGTTCACAAAGCATAAATGTCATTTCTCATTCATCTAGCTTGGGTTGATGAATGTAATTGTACCATAATTGTACCTAAAAGATTGGTGTTTTATTCATCCTGTCTTTGAATATATCGTATCAAATGCATAACACAGTGATAATTTTGTTGTGTTTAAAGCTTTAAAAATCCTTTGTAGTCTGGAGAGGGCATTTATTTTGTTCCAGTTTAGGAAACCAATCAAGAGCAGGAAAAAATCCTCAATATCTGTTCCGTCTTCCAAATCTTGTGGACCTTATAGGAAAAGAACCCACTAAGAACCCTTCATTGGTAGAAATACTAAATGAGTGTCAAACACATTTGATAGTTTTCTTATAGCACAAGTACCCCAGCCACCTTTGTGTGCATGAATTTTTGATGTGAAAATAAAGGGTCCAATATTTTTAGGAGTGCTTTGAAAATTACATTGTAAAGATACGTAAGTCAAGGAATCCTTGATTTGAACTTTACTTGCTTCTTGATAGAAGTTACCAATAAATTAAATTATCAGAAATTCTCCATCCCCATAAATTTTAAGTAATTTCTGGTGGTGTTGATGCTATTGAGAACTAAATAATCAGCACTATACATAAAAAATAGGCCTTTATACCCTTAGCTTCCTCTCACGGGGTGGGACTTTTACTACAGAAGGTAAAGAAAATTAAGAAATTAGGTATTTACTCCATGTAGACTTCATTGAAAGATCAAGTATTTGAAGAATTCATAATTACAAATCACCTTTATAAATTGAAATGGCGAGGGTTTCAAAACAGATGCTGGTGTGAAATAGAGAATGAATGTATTTGGGAAGATCTCATATGTGGTACATGTATCAAGTCACATGTATGTTCTGCCTAGAGGGCTAATATTACATAAGTATTTTTCTAGGCTCTTTCATAAAGTTCATCATCGCTAACTGTAAATGGGGTAGTTCAGGAAATGGCTTAAAATAACCTGTGGGAATAGGCAAATCTCTTAAGACATCAATCTTCAGTAGCCGATATGTCGTTCAATGGAAATGAACTGAGACTCATTCACTGAGGAATAGAAATTACTAGGTGGAAGTGTTAAGGGAAGATTCAGCTAAAAATCTAAAAGGAGCTACTTTTGTAGGTAATGAGATTTCATTTTGAGGGCTCTGGGAAGATCCGACCAGAAAATTGTAAATGGTGTTCCAATCAGGGGAGGACTGCAGATAATTGCTAAATACTCTCCCAAAGTAGACTTTATGAGTCTGAACATTTTGAATAGACAAATTGCTCTTCAATCATGTTTCATTTATTAGGGAACATAGTTTGTCCTCTGTTTATAAAAAAATAATTTTTACTTATTAGGCTCTTTTATTATGAATAGGAAAAAAAAACATTCTAGTAGATTCAAAACCTTCTCGTTTTAATTGTCAATAAAATATTGAACATCAAAACATCCAGATAAATATTTAACTCACCTAAACTCAATTTGCTTGTTCGCTTCAATGTCATCCTCTCTTATGTAAGCTATTTCTGTGGAAGAATATTCTATGAGATCGGATATTAAATAATGTTGAACTTAATATCTTTTCTCAACAAAACGGAGGTTTTTGCACCCAAACACTTTTGTTGAGAAGTGGAAATTATTTTATATTAAATGAACACATCAGACAGTACAGAAGCCACAGCAAGACAAGCCTTCTCAATCTCTCTCCTTCCTCGAGGTCTCAATCTTCCTTACCCTACTACACACGGGTAGAATACAAGTAAATAGAACAAGAAAAAATATAACCATTATTTTAGAAATGTCGTAATACTTGTCGGGAACACCTGAAAACAATTTAATTCAAAGTGATGTACATGCCTTTCTGAAGCAAAGTAAGAATCTCTTTAAGATGACTCCGTTGGTCCGATACTTCGAGGCAATTAACTACTTTACAAACTTTCTTTAGAACAAGAACAGTGTCCAGATTCTGGGGAATTCTTTTAGTGGTAAATACTGCCTTGGATTAGAGATAAAAATGCATAGGGCGTTTTTGCCACATGTTTTGTGCTTATTTTAAACAATTTTTCAGCATTTTAGATGAGTAGCTCTAACATTACAAAATTGAATAAAATAATTTATAATATTTAACTCATATCACAGTAAACACGAAAGAAAAACAAGCTAAGATTGACTCTTCTGAGTCTGAATACAGTTTGAAGTAGGAGCATGGGAAATAAAGGAATGTCACAGTTAATATTTCACTAAAGCCATTCAAATTGAGATCCAATTGAAAAAAAGATCCTCATATATCTTGCATAATACCATTGCTGCTTCCTGATGACACTGTTTGTTAAGTAACTTTGCCACTTCCTGGCAACAATCAATGCATGTTTTTGTTTAAAAGAAATGACTGTGAATAGATCAGTTAGTTAGTAATTTTGCTATCCAGATGGCAACAATTTTGAGACAGATTGTGAAAGGGGTATCAATTATTTTTAATTTTAGCCAGCTTCTCTCAGCTCAGACACTGTCTACCTCTAACGCAGTTCTCTGAGTGATCTGCGGGGTGACCTTTGGTAGAGGAAGATGACTAACAGCTTTGAAGATTCAACACTATCATCCGACTTCCAAGATGCAAACATTCTGCACTTTCTAGTTGTAAAACCACCAAACTACATATGCATGACTGCAATGATCTTTTCAATTCAATTAAAAGCCGAAGGTAACATGTTTTTATGTGCTATGTGGATGACACACCCAGTGATAAGGGTATATAAATGCCCCATTCAAGGAGTGACATTCAAAATCAGAACCTTCTCATTGTAGGTCGCATCTGTCAAAAAGTTCTACAACTGCTATTCTGGGAACTTCTCCTCCCGCTCCCTTGGGGTCTATGTGTGCAAACCCAGCAACCTGGTCTACAGCACTGGTCTCTGCTCTCCCAGTACCGACCAGCAGGGCTCCCCTCTCTACAGTGGCTGTCAGGACACCTGCTGTGAGCCCACCAGCTGCCAGACGTACTGTGTGGTGCCCAGACCTTGCCAGACATCCTGCTACCGCCAAAGGACCTCCACGCTCTGAAGACCCTGACGGACAACTTACTCTGAGTCTCTGGGGTTTGGCTCCACTGGTTTTCAATCAGTGAGTTGTGGTTCCAGTGCCTTTTCCTACCTAAGTCGTAGATCCAGCTTTTCCCATCCAATTAATTTCTCTTCTGGAAGTTGCCAGTCTGCTTCTTACCAATCAGGCTGTGGATCTGGCTTCTACTAATCTTAGGTTTAAATACAGTATCTACTATGTAGAGATTTAACACAGTACCTACTATATCAAGATCCATACTATCTATTGATCTCCTGTCCTATCATTAGCTTATAAATTTGACTTTTACTGTTATCTACTATAAATTAAGAATAATTTGAATTCCAGTAACTGGAAAATATATTCATTGAATAAAGATGCTAAAACTGTTTCTTTTGTAGTTATACAGACATGCAATACTGAAGCATATTTTTTTCTTAATATCTCCCCTTAGTGCATTTGTTTCACATTTTACCAAGTGGAAAAATGTTGTAAGTTTAAATAAAAATGTTATAGTACATCCACATGTTAGCTTTAATATTATTTGTTTACTCTGTCTTCAAAGCTACTTCCAAATGTCTGGATAGATATTTCTGTATCTACTATTTATCATGTAAAAAGTTTTTACCTTAAAAAGTAAAATTGCTCAATGTCCTTTTGGTATATAAGAAATTATTGTACCTTTTGTGTTTACTCCATCTGTTAATACCTTTATATGATAAAATCTAGGAACACATTTTTAAGACTACAAACAAGCTAAGAACTGGCCTTTTATTCTGTAGGGAGTTGAAGACTTTGATATTTTTAGACAAAATAATTACATATTGTAATGAATATTAAATTGACCAAATATATCCTAAAAATGTTGACAAATTGGAATTAGGCTATTCATTAAGAAGTTAGCCGTTAGTTAGATTTGGTGAAGGCTTCAGTGCCTCCAGTTTCACTGCCATATAAGAAATCAAGTCTCTCAATGAAATATCCTAACACATTCCAACATTTATTAGCAAGCAGTCTCAAAACTTTGTGTATCAGTTCTATAAGTTTGATAAAGTCCAAATTTGCTCCTATTTTTTTAGTTATTTTATTGATAGCATTTTATCGAAAACAAACAAACAAACGAAAAACCTCCTTCAAAACCAATGCAAATATTCTCTTGTTACAGAATTTAACTAAATATCCAGGCAGCTGATAACCCCCTGAACCAGCAACTATGTCTCAAATATATATCCATTAAGTGAAAGACAACATTACTAAAGGTATCTAGATTCTTCCCAGGAGAGTAACCATGTGTCTTGGTTCATTTCGTTTATCTCAGCTTTGAGCCCTATTTGATAATTACCTTAGATGTTTCACTTTTTATTTATAATCAATAACAATTGAATTAGCAAACATGATGATTGGTTTAGGGACCCTCCACTTTGCTTTTGCCCCGGTTTCAGTTAGTAAAACTTAAAGTGCAAGTACAGAAATCAGAGTTTAATCATCGTTAAATCAGAAAGAAGACAAGCCATATCCTATCTTCCCTTTGCTCACCTTTCCTGAATAAAAAAGAACTGTCACTTGTCTCTCAAAGAGAGTATGTAGAGGGATCACTGAAAAACAAATTACACTCAGATGCAAATGACATGTTCAAATTTGGTGGAGGGTCATCTGTTGCTCTAACCTAGCCCACACTGTTATGGTTCTTTCCACAACCTGCAAGATGAAATAATATACATCAAGCTACCAGTAGGTGGAGTTAGTGGAAAATTTGAGAATTACTGATTTGGTGTACGGTAGTGTTGCTTTGCAATCTCCCTGGAAACTTCCCGGCCCTATACACAGAGAAGGGAGAGACCTAGAACACTACAGATTGGGAGGTAGCAGATCCAATAAGCATAGGAACTTAGTTATGAGGATTGTCTTGGGAGATTGATTGCAGGAATAGTAGTTTTCCCCACACACTATCGGATCTTAAGTTTATAAAAGTCCTAACGGGGTACAGTTCTATACCCAGTCACGTACCCAATCCAGATGATCTCAACACCACATTTCCAGGCTGTGTCCTTGGGCAGTGTCTAGCATGAGAAGGCAAGCAAAGCATACATCTCAAGCATGGGCGAGGGAGTGGGAAACATTCAATTGCTGAGGTCCAGCTCTGGGGTCAATCACGTCTTCTTGACGACCTTCCCTAACTCTCTACCCTAATGACTGGCTCTTACAATCCCACATATCCTCTTTTTCGTAATGTGCCCTGAGGGCGAGCAACGGGTTCACTAGCACAGAGTTGGATTGTTTGGTAACTATCTGGCTGCATTGGAGGCAGAGACCACAGTATAGGCACATGTAAGAGAAAACACAGAGTAAGATAATATTTCCTAAAATATTTCCTTGATGGTCTTTTCCACCAAGACACCTATGATCAAAACTGTTAATTTATTAAGTCCCCTAGGCTGGGGATTGGATCACCCGGGGTATTTACTTGTGTCCTTACGTGATTTAATAAAGGTAACACATTAGCAGACTTATCAGGTATGAACACAGAGAATTCAGTAATGTCCAAGGCCATCTATTCTAGAAGAGAGCATTTTTTTGCTAGAGACATTTCAGAGTTCAGTAAGGATAGGCTTTGCTGACTATCATTCAAGGCTTGCTGGTTGAATTTAGTAAGGGTAGTTCTGTATGTGCTATAATGTCCTCCAGACGAATGCAGGGAGCAAAGATAGTAGCCAAAAGAATGAACTAATAGGGAACAGAATGTGCTCACCTGGCCTTGAGGAGACAGAGGTTGACTGCTTTAGGAACTTGACTTGGTTGCGCATACCACATATGTTGGCTGGAGGAGGCAGCACATAAGGAGATAAACTGGGGGAGGACGGGAGCTAGGTGGAGACAGAGTAGTTCCCCCTCGTCCAGGGGTGCAAAGAAACTCACCCATCCCGGTGGGACATCCCATTGCAAATTCCAGTAGATAATTTATTTTGCAGGGGTGATGGGGTTTGCTGTTCTCAGCAGCATAACGTGTTGGTCCACAGTGAGAGTGAGGGCAGTGGCTGTTTCCTGCTACTTCCATAACTTTCACGATATTGGGTATCTCAGTAGGGTCCCCAGTCTGACATATGGGCCAACAGATCCTACTGGTGGATCATTCAAATGTATTAAAGTCTGGGACAGTAGTTCAGTCCACCAGGTCAAGGTGATTTTGCTTGTTAGTAAATTAATCTGCTGCTTTGATATTTCATTTTTCCTTCTTTTTGGCCAGCCCTGCTGCTTGTGGGGTATAAGGGGGATGGAACCTCCATTTGATGTCACGCTTGTTTTCCTGATCTTGCCTATCGTGACCTTTGAAACATGACCTCAATCACTGTCCAGTCGATAAGGATATCTATACGTAACACTCAACTTCTCTAATCCCTTAGTGGTGGCAGCCTGGTTTGTGTGGAGACAGGAGAATGTGGATTAGGCCAGCTGCAGTGTCCTCACAAACCAGAGAGTGTTTAGAACACTTACTTGCAGGGAGAGGGCCATTACCATCAATTTGTTAATCTATCACGGGTTGGAAACTCTAGTGGATGGCTCCAGACTCTTCTGGCAGTTGCCTTGGATGCTGTTTAGAACATGCATGACATGCTGCTATTGCACAAACCAAGTCATCATATTTCAATCCAGCATCCTTGGCAATATGTTATTTCACTCAGACACTGCTGTGGCCACCTTTTCTATAATCTGCTATATCTGCTAAAGGATCAGTTGCTGGAGCTTGTACTAAAGCTAAGGCAACGGCTTCTTGATTGTCAGGGAGTGCCAGGGGATTCAGAACACAGTGAGGATTACCCCAGGTCCTTGCAGGCAAACCCTAATATCCCTCCACATATCCTGGCCCCACAAGGGCCCGCTCATGAATCATCCACCCTTGCCTTCCCATTGTCCAAGCGATAGGATTAAGCTCTTTAGGACAGAGCAACTGTTATGCAAAGAGTTTATGGCCAGGGGTTATGAGTGGTCACCAGTCAAACTGTTTTGAGTTCAGCCCACTGGCTGCTATTGTTCTTTTTTTCCTGAGAGGCTCCCCCTGGAGGAGCACTGGGTACATTGCTAGGAACTCTTGCTCCGTGGGAGTATATCAGGTTTCTGCCCCCTTCCAGAGCTGGGATCAAAATTCTAAGGGCACGCGCTCTCCTTCTGTTGTCTCTGCCACAGTTCCTGACCCCTACCTGCTGGAGTCACAGACACATCTAGCTCAAATCATTGCCCCGCTTGGGAGGTGCCCAGAGCTCTAATCTGCTTCACTAGTATTTTTGACTTCTCAAAGGCAGCTTGCTGCTCTGATCCCCGGTCCCACATGTGCCTATTTTTTTAATTTTCTTTTTTTAACCAAGTAGCATAAGAAATGGAAACAATGGGCCAGGTGGGGAATAAAAATCCTCTAAAACCCCCAAACCCCTATAACGGCTTGCATTTATTTGACATTCTTAAGGGTTGGAGAGCTTTGCATCTCATCAAACAGCTTCTGGGACAACACTTGTCTCACTTGTCCAAAGGACTCCCCAAACCTATAGTGGTGCTAGACCTTGAATTTTCTATGGGTTCATCACCCATCCTCTCCAGCAAAGCCTGCAGAGTGTCCTGCTGCAGAGGCAAGCCTTCACATGCTCACATTATGTCACCAATGTAATGGGCCATTTTACTCATCTGGGAAAAAAGGAAAGGGCCAGATCTCGGGTTACCATCCAGTGACATACTGTGAGGCTATGCACGTATCCTTGGGGAAGCACTTGAAAGTTTCATTATTTTCCTTCCAACATGAAGGCAAATTGATCTTCGTTATCAGAAAACCGTACTTGTCAGAGTCTGTCTATGAATCTCTTTGAAGATGAAGCACCTTGGCAGGGCACCTTTGCAAAAGCAAGAGAGTAAAACAACTGTATGCAAATGGCAAAAGACTTAAAAATGGCCATGGTTAAAGGTCTGATGAGAGTTCACATACACACACACAAAAGATGACTTGTAAAGACAACATAAAGCACAGGAAATATTTTCATAAGATACAGGATCTTCCCCCCACCCTCCAAGGCAGATTATGTTAAAGGTAAAAAAAAAAAAGAAACTTTTGCTTACAATTTGTTATTAAGGGAAGACCAATAATCTAAAACTTTGTCTCTTTAACAAAGAGAAAACCAAATTCTAATTTTGTACCAGTGTCCTTTTGATATTAAAATTCCTCCCCCCTTTTTTAAATTTTAAATTAAATAAACTGTTACTTCTAGGGTGATGTGAAATCCAGAGTCACCCCAGTGTATGGGGACAGAGAGGGATAACGGCCACAAAGTGTAGTTGGCATTTTTCCTCGGTTCTTCCTCATTGACACAGGTCAGTGAGATTTAGAAAAGATTTATTAAAAGTATATTTATAAAGACAAAGCGTGCTCCAGGAAGGCACGTGGTTTTAGCGATGAGAGCTGTAACAGAGCGCTGTAACAGCAACCACATCAACAACAAAAACCCGAAAGAACCCAGAAGTGGGAATGTCTGCATTATGTTTGGGCCATGATGGGTGGCTCCAAAGGCGTTCCTAGGTGATTGGCAAGGTCATTTTGATTGACACTTGGCTGCTGTATAACTCTTTGCCTACTGCACATGTACCTACCCAGAATTCTACTGTCATCGAGGTGTTCTTTGGATGGTTTCTAGGTTGGGCCCTATTCCTTTGTTCCCCCTGTTGCTCATGTCTGATTAGCTACCTAACAGAACCATTCAAATGTTAGCTTGACTATAAAATTCCTTCCTCAGAATTTGTTTTCCGCATGCCTTCTGCAAGTTTCATGTACTTTTCAGCTTTTGTCCTTTTTCTTTTTTTTTTTATTTTTGAACAATCATTTTACTTTAGGACAAAATTACTTTCTCTTTTTCCTTTACACACACAAAAAAAGTGTTTTACATCTTTACTTATCTAAAAAACACATTCTGTTTTCCTTTCCCTCAGCAAAATTCATCTCCCTTTTTCAAAACTTTTACCAAAAACATATCTTACTCTTCTTATGCAGTCATTTTCTTTCATCCTTGTTATTTTCTAATAGTTTTGTAAAAATCTTAGCTCTATGACAAATGGATTTTGGCAAGGGAACTTCTCTAGCACTCTGGCTTTTATGAAAGACCTCCTTTTTTCCTCCAGTCTGTGGGTCATGTTTACATTTCAAAGATATGATAAGATTTTTAACTTCAAGGAAAGAAAGAATGTAAATTTTCTCCTAGGTAGTTTGGCATAATTGCTATTTAAAATTTTCCTTTGTATTAGAGATCTGACTTCCTGAGACACTCTGTCCTCTTCATCACCAATCACCATAATATCCTCCCCTTGGCTCTCCTCATTTTCCCAGAGACTCTACCTCTTAGCATTCCAATCAGGCTTTCTCACAAGTGCTGGGGCAGTTTGCATCCTCCTTGCTTTGCAAAAAGACACACTACTATCTCTCTAATTTATCATCCTGTTCTCCCTCCTTTTCCACCAGCCCCGCAAACAGCAGGGTAGTGGACAACTACATATCTTTCTCTATTCTCAGCTCTTTTACCAACTTTTAAACCTGATTTTCAGCCTCACAACCCTGAGCATCAGTGTCCAGGTGAACTGGACACAGCAGAGGCCAGCCCACGGCACTAGCCATTTGTTTCTCTTCTTTGCCACAGTATGTTATACTCAGTTTCTCAAACAAATGCATTGTGAGGGAGAAAGAAACCTTCCTCTACCCTTCTAAGTTTTTTTGGCTGATTAGATAGTCAAATAGACATAAGACTGGTTAACAAGAGAAATTGACCAAATTTAATTACATACGTGTATATGGGAACCCCACACAGATGAAAGAGTCAGAGACCACACATACAGGAGACGTTCAGAGACAGAAAAGGAAAATGAGGTATATATGGCATTTTGAGCTAAGGATGAGGTAAGGCACCTTGGAGCTTCAGAGGAGAAGAATAAGAGCAGATGTTCAGTGATTAGAAATTTGCCCTGCCCTATAGATAGGCCTTCAATTGTTGTTTCTGGTGATAATTCTTATGGCAATATCCCTAAGTTAAATTATTTAAGGTAAAGGTAAAAAA
>NW_011888819.1:277464-279260 GCF_000151845.1 Pteropus vampyrus
AACCTGATTTTCAGCCTCACAACCCTGAGCATCAGTGTCCAGGTGAACTGGACACAGCAGAGGCCAGCCCACGGCACTAGCCATTTGTTTCTCTTCTTTGCCACAGTATGTTATACTCCATTTCTCAAACAAATGCATTGTGAGGGAGAAAGAAACCTTCCTCTACCCTTCTAAGTTTTTTTGGCTGATTAGATAGTCAAATAGACATAAGACTGGTTAACAAGAGAAATTGACCAAATTTAATTACATACGTGTATATGGGAACCCCACATAGATGAAAGAGTCAGAGACCACACATACAGGAGACGTTCAGAGACAGAAAAGGAAAATGAGGTATATATGGCATTTTGAGCTAAGGATGAGGTAAGGCACCTTGGAGCTTCAGAGGAGTAGAATAAGAGCAGATGTTCAGTGATTAGAAATTTGCCCTGCCCTATAGATAGGCCTTCAATTGTTGTTTCTGGTGATAATTCTTATGGCAATATCCCTAAGTTAAATTATTTAAGGTAAAGGTAAAAAATTCTTCATGAGCCCACAAAGTCTCCATTGCTTTCACTCAAAATAATTTACATACCAATGAGACACATCTTGAAGACGCCTTTAGCATTAAAGCAGCCACTGTTTTCCAGGCGTCCCTGTGCTCCCATGGCAGTCCACAAGCATCTGACATAGGAGCCACCCCTCCCCACAGAAAAGTTGATGACCAACTCGGGACTTCTTTCTCAAATGCCTCTTTCCCAAAACCCATTTCTTAAATCTCCTGGCTGGCTCACCGCTTGGTGCTTCAAAACTTTCTCAGGAATTTCCCAGATATAATGAAACTGGTCCTCTTACACAATCGTACAACAATTTGACAACATTTACTATGGGGGTCAGTGATATTGCTGGCCACATGAAAAATAAAAGAGACAATTATTCTGAAGAAATATCAGTTTACATTTCAAAAGAGAGTGGAAATTTTAAGACAATTGCTTCCAAAGATAATTATTTATCATTAGCAGTTGCAAAAGATGTGTGCTATATCTCACTCTGATGCATACATTTTCATTTAGGTCAAATAACTGTTCTAAATCATTTTCGCTCCTGTTCAATTCTAAGTTTTATTGTGCATGTTAAAAAAAAAAAAAAAGAAGCAAGAGCTGATGATGTGTTTCTACATTAGCAGAAGAAAAATTTGTCTAAGGATTAGATGAAGCCAGTTTTATATCAGTATCATCAAATGTTTCAAAGAGAGAATGAATTAATTCCAAGAATGGTTTGATTTCTTCATCTAATCCAAAAAATTCAAGTAAAGCCATCAAAACTTCATGCTAATGTAAAATCATTAAAAAAGTTCAACATTGAAGTTAAAATTATGGGTTGTCTCACTAATAATAAAAAACACAAATTTTGCTGAAAAACATCATGGTAAAAACAATAAAGTAAGATTCCTATGGGGAAGAAATACCCTTTAATTGTTGGAAACACATAATTCAATCCAAACCAACTGATGAGTATTCTGCTCATCAAATGGAAACTGTAGTTTTAAGACTTTAAACACATTTTTGTGTGTACTCAGAGTAAGTTGTTTTGGCAATGAATGTTTTTTCTTATCTCATCAACCGCCTCTGCTATCTCTGTTGTATTATTATTATCACCTTCGTGCCTTTAAATTATTGGTTTTTAGATCATTAGAATTTTACATAACAAAGTGCATGCCAGGCATTTTCTTCTGTTTCTTGCTCAGCTTGGGCTATCTACTCTTCCATGCTAGATCCTCAACTTTCCTTCCATACTTTGTGTTACTTCTGCATCTT
>NW_011888819.1:279310-285786 GCF_000151845.1 Pteropus vampyrus
TGGAAATTTTAAGACAATTGCTTCCAAAGATAATTATTTATCATTAGCAGTTGCAAAAGATGTGTGCTATATCTCACTCTGATGCATACATTTTCATTTAGGTCAAATAACTGTTCTAAATCATTTTCGCTCCTGTTCAATTCTAAGTTTTATTGTGCATGTTAAAAAAAAAAAAAAAGAAGCAAGAGCTGATGATGTGTTTCTACATTAGCAGAAGAAAAATTTGTCTAAGGATTAGATGAAGCCAGTTTTATATCAGTATCATCAAATGTTTCAAAGAGAGAATGAATTAATTCCAAGAATGGTTTGATTTCTTCATCTAATCCAAAAAATTCAAGTAAAGCCATCAAAACTTCATGCTAATGTAAAATCATTAAAAAAGTTCAACATTGAAGTTAAAATTATGGGTTGTCTCACTAATAATAAAAAACACAAATTTTGCTGAAAAACATCATGGTAAAAACAATAAAGTAAGATTCCTATGGGGAAGAAATACCCTTTAATTGTTGGAAACACATAATTCAATCCAAACCAACTGATGAGTATTCTGCTCATCAAATGGAAACTGTAGTTTTAAGACTTTAAACACATTTTTGTGTGTACTCAGAGTAAGTTGTTTTGGCAATGAATGTTTTTTCTTATCTCATCAACCGCCTCTGCTATCTCTGTTGTATTATTATTATCACCTTCGTGCCTTTAAATTATTGGTTTTTAGATCATTAGAATTTTACATAACAAAGTGCATGCCAGGCATTTTCTTCTGTTTCTTGCTCAGCTTGGGCTATCTACTCTTCCATGCTAGATCCTCAACTTTCCTTCCATACTTTGTGTTACTTCTGCATCTTACAGCACTACTTTCCTCTGCTCAAGGACAGTCCCATGATTGGACCCTGAAGGCCTCTACAACCCCTCAAGCTGATCTATCAAAATGAAAATTTCGATAAAGTTTGCAGTGTTAGGGAGATGTCACAAGAGTTGGGCCATTTAATTTTTTTAAATTTGATTTTCAAAGAAAAGCTTCTAGGAGTGACAGAGTGTGTTGGGGAATTGAAAGGAAGATAAAAAAAAAATCTGTCAAGTTACATAACAATCATTTTTATCTTCTTGTTCATTATAAAATTTTTAACAAGAAGCTTATCATCTTCAGTGTTTGTTTTTTTTTTTTTTTTGGTTGCTGGTATTGAATTTGTGTACCTGTGGGTGTGAGAGAGTATTTTTTTTTAACTGTTTTCATTTATAGTGTTAGGTATGGAGGAAGGTATTATTACGATGTGACACTAATAATAATAATAAAAGTTAATAATACACGATTTGTCATAGCACTCAAAATTTCTAGCAATATCTCTCTGAGAGGTAATCAGATATTTCTCTATGTCTATTAATATGTATTATTCTTAATGCAACTGTTTTCAAAAGAAATTAGCTAATTCTTAGTGATCTTCTAAACTGTAAATTTAGTTTCATTCTTATTCTTTATTATGGATACTACTCATGATTCTAACGAAACGAAAACCAGAAAGAGCTGAAGCCTATTCAGGAAAATTTCTGTAGTACCAGAAGTACTCAGTGCTCTTTGCTTAAACAAGATGCTGCACGTTGAAAAAAATAATTCGAGAAAGAACAACAAAAATTTGATTCAAGAGATCAGATTCTACTAGATCTTTGATTTATAAACTTTAGCAAGCTCCTAATCCTTTTTGAGTTTTCATTACCTCCTGTCTGGAAAGGTACATGGGATATAATGTTTGTCTTTCTTACAGGAATGTTTGAGTATTAAATGAAAGCGATGCATCTGATACCCCTTGTGCATCCCCTTATACCATCATGCTCTCACCTGTGATCTCCAAGCATGGTTATGGTGCATAATTTCGTGCCAACTGTAATCCTCTTTGCACAGGCATCTCCCCTTGAGCATGTACAATGTTTCTTTATCTTTCTACCTGGGCTTCTCAGAAGTCACAGCTAGGAAAACAAAAGGAGACTGCTGTGAATCCTTTGTTCAGTTAAGAAGTTCCAGGAAGTTAACACACATCTGAAACATTCAGCCAATGAAAGACAGAAGCCAATGGATAAACGCTTCTCTCTGTTAATCAGATCTTGGGGTGGACAATCCCAAGAGTATTCCACATGTTCCTGCAAAGGCCTTGAAGGATTGAGTCTCAGTCGCCCACTGTAAAATCAAAAGTATGTCCTTTATGAGATTTTCCCATTTGATTCTTTCAACTTCCATGGTTTCCCAAACCCGCTTCCTGGAATCTTGTGCCAAATAAAATGTAAAACCTCACCTTATACATTAGGTCATATTCTTATTGTTTATATTTTCAGTTCATGTACCGATTTCTTTGATCTCCTTTATCAGTAGAAGTTCATGCCTGCTGTTCTCAGGCAATGCCCCTGACATTGAAACATGTAAAATATGGACCTCTTGGAAATGACTACTTCTAATAGGAAACATATCAAATGTTAACAGAAATTTGCTAAAATTTATCAATTGTATTATGCCCAAATCCAGTTTCAAAGTCATATCGATCTTTACTTAAATCATCCAAGTCCTTGAATACAAAAATTATAAGCAAAAAAGAGAGAAAATAGTAATAATAATGAGATAAGACTTTAATTTTGTTCCAGAGTACATAAATTTATTAAAGTTTTCATTTTCAATTGCTCTTTGATGGAAATGCAATAGCCTAAATTTTATCAATAGTATAGATATTAGGATTTAATTTTGAATTACTCATTAATTTCAGAATCTGCCAAAAATTGGCGATGCAAGACACTGATGATTTAAGAATAAAAGAATAGTGTTAACTATTGACAACGAAAATTATAGCTTTACCGAGTAAAAACTTTGACCTCAATACTTAAAATAATTTGGACATTTTATAAATTAATCAGTAGAAGCCAGATCCACAGGTTGGTCTGTAACATGATGATTGGCAGCTCCTGGAGGCATAGTAGGTCGGACAGTAGAATCCAGACCCATAACGCAGGAAAGGGATGCCACAGACCCCAGAATCCAGGGGTCTGAAGCTCCTAGAACCACAGCCCAGGGAGTAGCAGCTTCTGGATCCATAGCTCAGGGAGCAGCTGCTTCTGGATCCAGAACCCAGAGACGTGGTGTAAGTCGAGCGGCAGGGACTGCAGAGAATGGAGGTCCTTGGGCGGTAGCAGGACGTCTGGCAGGTGATGGGCTCACAGCAGGTTTCCTGACAGCCACGGTAGAGAGAGGAGCCCAGCTGGCAGGTGCTGGGAGAGCGGAGGTCAGTGCTGCAGACCAGGTTGCTGGGGTAGGAAGAGCCACAGGAGGAGCGGGGAGAGCGCAGGTAGCCCCCAAGGGAGCGGGAGGAGAAGTTTCCAGAGCAGCAGTTGTAGGACATGTTGACAGGAGATGTGAGTTCGGCTGAGTTACAGGGAGAAGATTCTGAGTTTGAATGTCTGGGACTGTGGCATTTATATACTCCCAGTGATGGGTGTGATACACAATGTGATCATGGTTCCTACGGTGGATTTGCTCTTTTGCATATGTGTAACTCAATAATCTTCTCTGTAACTGCAGTTACATTTGAATAGTTTCCCACACATTATATTTATGAGTGCTGTAATTTTGTTGTTACAGCCAAAGCCAGTGAACCACTCCTATGTCAGTAACGCTATGACTGTTTTACACTAATGCGCATCCCATCCCAACCAGGAAAGCATCATGGCCAATAAAATGTTTCCTCTAGCTTATGCTGCCCGCATCTGCTGCCCGATTATCTGCATCTGGTTTGACCTGTGGATGCTTCCTTCCAAGGGGAAAATGAAGTAACATCAATTTTCTTCTAGTATGATTCATCAGAGGCATAATTTCCATTGGGATGGGAGCCTTCCTGAGAATGATCCATTGTGTTACCATTTACACCCTTTCTTCAAACAGAAAAGGGTTCCCTTGAAACAGTCCCAGAGAAGATCAATGTGGGCCCATTTCTAAAAAGCCAAGAGGACACTAGCCTGATGAGGGAAGGAGACAATAGAGAGAAAGACGCAGAGAAGGCTCAGGAATTTCAGCCTTTTTTCCTACTGCCCTCTTAAATTATGGTCTGTTTCATCCCGATATTTTTGTAGTTAAAACTTTTCAAAATTAATATAGTTTATAAATGTCGATATATTTTCCTATTCATCATCTACATACATAAATATCTAGGGCTTCTATCCTTTTAGACCATCTCTAGTTTCTCACTCCACAGGCTTTGAATGACTTTCTGGCATTTTCAGAGCCAGGTACCACTCTGCATTTTCCTGGCTAAATTTGAAGTTTCTTTTCCAGTTCTCTTCTTCTTTTCAGATTATATGAATGTTTCTCTTTCTCTCTCTCTTTCTCTTTCTCTCTCTTTCTCTCTCTCTCTATCTCTCTCCTACCACCATTTTTCTTTTCTGTTTTTTCAGTGTTTAAGTTTGATTTTCTTTTTTTTGTTCATTTGTTTTATTTTTTTTGCCTCTGCTTAACTATAGATTTAAAGTTCAAAAAAGTTTGATAGATTTATCATATCCTTAGAGTATAACCTTCCACTTTCTTAGTTCACTCACAAAATATTCGATGTTAAAAATATGCTCTATACTGAAGGAAATGTATTATCATGGTTGATGG
This sequence comes from Pteropus vampyrus, assembly GCF_000151845.1. Taxonomy (NCBI): domain Eukaryota; kingdom Metazoa; phylum Chordata; class Mammalia; order Chiroptera; family Pteropodidae; genus Pteropus; species Pteropus vampyrus. The sequence continues at coordinate 283,938 of NW_011888819.1, forward strand.
CAATATTTTCTTATAAAACTGTAATAAACTTACAGTAATAAATTTAAATAAGTAAAATTTTCTCAATAAAATCTATAGCAACTTAAAAAGTAGCATAATCTAGAAGGAAGAGGACTAAGGAAAAAAGTAAATGCACCCAATTCGAATAGCTACTTGGTGAGTCCTTTACTTTCTGTTCTTCAAGACCAGAATTCATTTCTCTTCACTTTGTGCCTCAGCAAGTAGGTAAAGTGTCCTGTTCATACAGCACTGAAATGCCGAGAACACTGTTCTTTGCCTATTTTTTTCTGTTTTCAAACACAATTCTTTAAAATTGTCTTGATGTTGGTCAAAGTGTATACAATTTCAATTACACAGAATGAATAAATCTGGAGATCCAATTTATAGTAGGGTAACTATAGTTAAAAATACTATTAATACTATCTTGTGTACTTGAAATTTGCTAAGAAGGATGATCTTAAGTGTTCTCACCACATGCACTCACACAGAAAAAACAAAAAACTGCAACCATGGGAAATGATGAATATGTTAATTAGTTTGATTTTGGTAATTTTTTCACAATGTTTACCTATATCAGAACATCATATTGTACATCTCAAATATATGCAACTTTTATTTGTCACTTATACCTCAATAAAGTATAAAAAAAAGAAAATAACCTTGAAGTTAAAACCTTAAGAGTTAAACAGGGAGGATACATTTATTAGACCAAACTGGAGAATGTAGTGAATTTGTCTTCAGTTACTCATCTCCTTGTTTAAGGATTTTTCTCTGATAAGATATAATCTTCCCTTTGCCTCTAAATCTAAAAACTTCATCTACATTAAGTTAATATAAACTTAAGAAGAATTTGCAAACTCCCCAATGTGGGAGTAAATTAAGCAGAGATATATTGTTTGTTTTATATAACATAGACCTCCCCCACTTTTTTTTTTAACTGAGTTATCAATGATTAAAAATTGAGCTATTTCACTTAAAACTTATCAATCTGGGCTGTTCATCCAGTGGCTTCTTATCTTGCAATTACAGAGTACTGTCACTAGTAATAAACAAAATTATTTTGATGTTTGAAGTGTGTTTCCAACAGAATCTCATCTATAATGGAAAGTTATAACTTTTGGCACCTATCTACTGATCTTTCCAAATTACCAGTCAACCTGTCACTCACATGCTGGGGATCTTGCATTTATTAGTCATCTTGAGTAGAAGCTCAATAAAAAAAGCCAATATTTTTTATATAAACATTTACTTTAATCACTATGTATTAATATTTATTAGCCACAAGATATGTTTTATTATTATTATGCAACAGAGATTAAAAGGCTTTGAATTCTGTATTCTTAAATATACATTTATTGGACAAAGTTATCATGGCTGCTTTTCTTAAATATGCTACATGCGATACTAAAGACATTTTTCACTGTAATATATTCTTGGTATTTTTCCCTAGGGTCCTTTTAATTAAAATTCTATAAAGTGAAGGATATTGAAGGTTTCTCAATAAACGTATTAATGAGGCATCCAATATGGTTTTTTTTTTTTGGTTTTGTTTTTTCTGTATATTATCTAGAAACAATAGTTGAGAACATGACCTCAAATGCAAGTTGTTCATTTGGAAGGTGATCCTAATAAATATCTGTTGAGGAGTGGGACAATGTGACAAGAAATGGAAGGAAGGCAATACTGGTGCATTACAAGCTAGGCACCACTGTAGAAACTGGAGCTCGATTCTCACAGAGAATTCCCTGCCCAGGAGCTCAGTGCACCCTTGTGAAATGAACAAGTTCTTAGGCAGAGTTCCACAGATGTCCCTAGCAATCAGTCTTCAGAGTTGAACAGATGATTACCC
>NW_011888819.1:285836-290170 GCF_000151845.1 Pteropus vampyrus
CTCGGTATTTTTCCCTAGGGTCCTTTTAATTAAAATTCTATAAAGTGAAGAATATTGAAGATTTCTCAATAAACGTATTAATGAGGCATCCAATATGTTTTTTTTTTTTTTCTGTATATTATCTAGAAACAATAGTTGAGAACATGACCTCAAATGCAAGTTGTTCATTTGGAAGGTGATCCTAATAAATATCTGTTGAGGAGTGGGACAATGTGACAAGAAATGGAAGGAAGGCAATACTGGTGCATTACAAGCTAGGCACCACTGTAGAAACTGGAGCTCGATTCTCACAGAGAATTCCCTGCCCAGGAGCTCAGTGCACCCTTGTGAAATGAACAAGTTCTTAGGCAGAGTTCCACAGATGTCCCTAGCAATCAGTCTTCAGAGTTGAACAGATGATTACCCAGGGGAATATGGGCAGAGTGTTGACAGCTTCTTTTGGGGAAGGGGCATCCCTTAGAAAAGCAAACATACAATAAATATGAAAAGATAAAGATCTGGAAAGATGTGAAAAGCAGAAAGGTACGAAGCCTCCTGATGAGTTCAGGCCATATCGAAACATAGTATCAGGCACATGTGTGTGGTATGGAAATGGGAGAAGTGGGAAGGAAAAGTGGGTACCCACGATGGCAGCGCTGGAATTTCCTGAGTTTCGGTGTCATCTACTACCATTTAAACAACTGTAACAGACTTTGCAATGGTCACTTTCACTGCAGCTACTCACTTATTTGAATCATTCCTATGTGTTATAAAGATAAATAAATCTTCAAAATTACATAAAATTAGCAAAGTAACATTGCTGAAAATATTAATTTCTCTTCGAAAACTTCAGAAAAATACCAAAGCATTCCATTATTGGGCTCCTATATGGGCCAGAACTGAAGCTAAAAAAAATGAGCCTGCAGATCTGGAGTTGCTATTCCCTAAAAATTACATGTGGATTTTAAAAGTAATGACTAAGAGGATGGGAGAATTTTCGTAAACTCGCAGAGCTAGAGAAGCAAAATTGGAATTCAGGGCCCACCTGTGGTTGTCAGGCCTGGCTGGCCCAAGGTCTGGCTGTGATCCAAGGTCTGGCCTTTATCCAAGGCCTGGCTGATCCAAGGCCTGACTGGCTCGAGGTCTGGCTGGTCCAAGGTCTGGCTGTGATCCAGGCCTGTGGCTAGGAATAGGACTCCAGACTTAGAAAATATGTAAACATACTTCAGCTTATTGTATCACGCAAGTGTGGCTGAATGCCACTTTTGTACTCTGCTATGTGAGGAGCCATGTGGTGCCCTGGAGAGGAGAAGGGGAGAGCAGAAGGAGGAGAAGGAGAGAGCAGAAGGGGAGCACAAGAAAGGGGAGCAGAAGTGCGTGCAAGACTGCAGTGCCCCAGGCAATAGACTGCACTCCCCAATAGAACTGCTCTTCCCATCAGAAGTGAGCTCCACACAATAAAGTTGGTGCCGGCCGTTTCATCCTCACGTCTGCCTCTTGGGCATTCTTCCAGCTGGGCGTCTCACCATCGAACCTTCCCTTCTCGGTCAGCAATACCCCTGACACTTGGCAGAGCCAACGTGATCCATTAAGTTCTGACACCATCAAAGACCTGAGACCATGGAAAATACCCCGGACCTTAGAGAGCCAATTCCTAGATGTAACTTTGAATTGCTAATAGATAGATTCTCATAAGGGCTGATGCCCTGGTTTGAATGATCTCAATTCTTGATTGAATTAAAATGATCAAGGATGTCGGTTGCCAGAAACATAAGAAATCCTCTCTGGAGGAAGATAAAATCATGCAGATACAAACATACAAATAATAAACAAACAAATAAATTTATTTATTTATTACTCGAATATTTATTAGTCTCTCAAAATATAGCAGGAGTATGAGAAAATAAGATTGAAACATAAGAGAACACCAGAAAATAGAATCAGAAGGACACGGTCCACATAAAGGACATGTCAAAGCAGACATTAAAATACCTACGCTAAGAATTTAACAATATAAAGTAGGAAAGTATTGTTATTAATAAATAATTATGTTTAAAAAATTAAAGACAAGATTGAGAATTTTCATAGAAAATTGAAAACCACACAATAGAACCTAATTGAAATTTTTAGAAATTTACATTATAATAACATCTAAAAATCTTGATGTGCTTTATCAGGAGATTAAACATAACTGAACAGGCAGTGGGTGAACTGAGAAATGAGATGGATGGAAATTCTCAGACTAAAGCATAAAAAGACAAAAAAGATTAAAAACAGAAAAAAGTATAAGGCATACATTACATAGTTTAATAGTGTACTTCATGTATAATTGGAATCTCACTAAAGGGAAGATAAGAATAAGACAAGCAATATTTGAAGAGACTACGACTGAGAATTTACCCAAACTGTTGAAAGTTATCACCGCACCTGTGGAACAGTGTTGCGAAAAATGTCTAGAGCTGGGCTAAGGTGGAAATGGCTGAAAGATGAGCATTAGCATACATTACCCAGAGAGTCTGCAACATATTCTCCAAAGCTAAACTCCCAATTTTTTTTTTTATCATTAAATGACTGAAATAATTTTCTTTGTTAACTAATTGGCATGCCAAGTCTGAGTTATTTACTATCTGCCCACAAATTAGTTTAATTCCAAAAAAGTATAAACAAGATTCAATATACTCTGATTTCCTACATTTTTCTCTCTTCAGAATCTCTCCTTTGTATTATAAATTTTATCTCGCTTTTGATTCCTAACTTCAAAGTTTAAGGACTGTCTCTCTCGCATTTAAGTAAGCATTTAGAATGCTTAACATGCACAACAAAGAAGTGCATCTGGATATCCTTCAACACGCAGATTAAGGAAGCATCGCAAATTCCAAACAAGATAAAAACAAAGAAAAACATGCTGATCAGCCCCTCACCAGACCAGGAGGAAATCTGCAGAACAAAGGAAGATTTCTGCTGGGATTGCTAATGAACCATTTCCCCACATCATGAGGGGAAAATAGGAAAACAGAGTCTTTTTAAGTGGTGCCCTATGCAAAATAAAATCATTCATTCCTTGTGGCTAAAAATATAGGGAACCTATGGATCAAAGGCTGGGAACTACCAGCAGACCTTTTGTGCTACCTGTTTTTACCTTTTCTTGCTACATACTCTTATCCTTCCTTACTGTATGCCCATATTAAAGGAAAATAGGTAGACAAAATCTTTAAACTGTATGTAATTCACAGAACCTAAGAATGATATATCAGCTAAATTCCCTGACACTTGGGGTTTTTTCTTTTTCTTGTCTTGGCCTTTTTTCTTTGCTTTCTCTTGTCTTTGCCTTTTCCCTTCTCTAATGAACTTTGCTTTTGACTCTAAATTTGGCGTGTACTTGAATTCTTTCTTGCACTTAGCAAAGAACTCTTGGGTGAATTTGCCTCGTCCTGCATCACTGTCTTGGCTGTGCTCCGTCATTGCCTGAGAGCAGTCCATGGGAAGGCAGGCTTTCGTGCTCATGCAATGTTAGATTTCGGACCACATCCTTGGCCAGTGAAGGCTCTTGTAGTTGAAGGTCTGAGAAGTAAATTCTCAGGGTTGCTACACATATGGATGCAAACCAGTGAGGACTATAGGCCTCACATCATATACACTGAATCCCAAACTCAATTGTTTCCTTCTTTCGTCTCAATATTGCTTAGCTCTTTGACAATCTTCATTAGGGCCCAAATTGGTCTCTATTTGTGACCGTCTTTGTTCTGTCCCTTGCTGTCGCCATGTCTCCAAATAATTGTCCAGGTGTCTCTCTGGCTCTAGCCTTCAGTAATATTTGATTTCTCTTGGCCGACACCTTTCTCTCCACTGCATCTGTGGCATACTGTGTAACAGAATGTAACGGATGGACAATAATTTTGGAGAATTAGAAAACGTAGTGACAAAAAAGGGTAGTATTTAGTAGGTTCCTCATTAAAGCTAAAGTTTGGCCTCTGCAACATGGTCAGTGAAGAAAAATAATTTTATCTCGTTTTCTACCATTTAGTCATTATTACCAGAAACAAGACCTATGAAGCTGACGAGATGAAAAGGAGGGGCTTTCCTGACGACTGTAGGATAAGCGTTAGCATGAAACAGTCACAGCATTTCTGACCTAGGAGTAGTTCATTGTTCTTGGCTACAACACCAAAATTATAGCGCCCATAAATGCAATACGTGGAAAACTATTCAACCGCAATTACAGAGATTACTGAGTTACACATATGTAAATGAGGAGAACAAATATGTCAAGGATGACCCCGTAGGTTACCACGCCTATTGCTGAGTATATAAATGCTCCTGTCTAGAAGGTGACATTCACACTCAGAACTTTCTCA
>NW_011888819.1:291401-300077 GCF_000151845.1 Pteropus vampyrus
AGCAAATGAGAAACTAATATCATCAAAAACAACTGTCTCAGTTGTATATTGAAATAAAACTGGATATCTTTTGTTTATACCAATCTTCTCTCTTATGTCCGAGTGTTATAAAAAATAAGGTACTAACATAAGTAGTATAATAACTGGAGATATAATCTTTAAATGGAACAAAAACTGTTAAAAAAAATTTTTTTTTTTTTAAATAAGATACGGAAACATCCCTGAAATTAGGAAGTGGATTGCAGAGTATGAGAAGGTTGGCAAAAAAACAAAGAAAAAAAACAAAATAGTCATAAATATATGTCAATCATCTCATGCTCTTTATTTCCTCCTTTACTACAAACATAATAAAATGTGAAATATAGAAGAAACCGTAGACCATCAATTCAACCTACTTATTCTACAGAGGTGGATATTGAAACATAGTAGAATTAGTGTTTTACCACTTTACACAGAAAGTTATTGTAGAGTTAAAAGTAGAACTACTTTATTCGATCTAAAAGTCCCATTCTCTCATCTCCTCTTTCCTCATGTGCCCCCTCTCTTCTGCTTTTTCATGTCCATCCTTCTTTTCTTCTACCATCTTTAGGAAACAGTCACAGTCCTTTATATATAGGAAAAAATAAGAGTAAAAAAAAATTTGGGAAAGAAGTTCATCAGCCATTGCATTATAAAATTTAAAATGGTAAATAGTAAACTCTGTAAATAGTTCAGCTCATGAAGTTTAATGACCCAGGTTGGTCTCAGACTCATAATCTCTACCCAAGAGAAAGAATGAAATTTTGCACCCAAACTGCAAGCCGATGGCAGAGCAGTAATAGGCAACAGCTGTAGCTTTTTGGCTAAGCCAAGTGCTTCGCTGTTAATGTCTTCAGATTTCAGATGCAGGAATGGAAACTTTTCTTTCAGGAATATACTAGTACCTTAGTTTTCTATTACTCTATAAGCAAATTACATCAAAGTTAGTGGATCTTATAATTCTGTGGGTCAAAAGTCACACACAGTCTCACTGGGTTTAACTCAAGATGCTGGCAGGCTGCATTCCTTTTCAGAGGCTCTGGAAGAAAATCTATCTCCTTGCCTTTATTAGTTTCTAGAGGACAAGGCCACCTGCATTCCCTAGCCCATGCCCAGCTTTCTTTGTCTTCAAAGTCACCAATGATAGGCGAAATCATTCTTGCGTTACCTCAGTCTGACCTACTTGTATGCCTTTCTCTTCCATTTTTAAGGATGCTTATAATTATACTGGGTCCTCCTGGTAATCTCCCTATTTTAAGGTCAACTGATTATCAACTTTAATTTCATCTGCTACCTTAATTATCTTCTCCACGTAAGGTAACACATTCACAAGTGCCATGGATATCTTTGCATGTGGATATCTTTGAGGGGCCATTATTCTGTCTACCAACACTAGTAAACAAAACTAGTAAATTTATAAAAGCAAATCACAGATTGATTGGGCATAAATAGACAGCAGTGTGATGAATGTTCACAAACAGTAAAATTCAATGGTGGGGACAATGAACATGTAATACCACAATTACACCTGCAGTTATATATAATACTCTATTTCAGGGTGATAATCAAGGTAAGAAAAATGTGTTATTTTATAAAAAGAAAATCATAACTCCTGAACTGATGTCTTGCCATTACCTCTCAGGAAACTGTACTCTCCTTCATTCTGAGTCTCTGGCACATTTTAAAATTGCAAGATTACAGATTCTACTTTTTTTTTTTAATATATATATATTTCAACAATTAATTATAGTATAATGAATGGTGCTCTTTCAGAGTTCACCACATTAACCCCACTCTACACAATTAATGGGAAACCAGCTAGCACTAATCTGGCTTATATTGTTGTTTCTGGTTTTCCAGTTTCCTCCTGCTGCACACTTTGACAGATGCAGAATATCACGAATTTTAAACCCCGGGGTTTAGGCCTCAAGCTTCTGTGCACAAATAACTATAATTCCAAAAGCTGTGGATGGTCTACTAATTGGTTTCCAAAACTAAATAGAACCAGTTTTCACAAAATTCTCTCATGAATCATTTCTAAGCATTTGATTTCAACAATTTCTATTTATTAATGTTCATCTCACCTGTGAGAGCAGCTTTATCCTCCCCAATTTTCTGCCCCCATTAAAAAAAAAATATTTTAGTCATGCCTCAGAATATACTGTCAAACATTCTGTCAATACCACTGTTTTTCTCAATATTTTCATTGAGCCTTTACCATGACCCCAAATCTGTACTGTGGAAATGTATTATTGAACATATTTTTTAAAAATAAGATGACATTTGTGTGTTACTGCAAAATGAAAACTATATTAAGACTGTGGTCTAACAAGACTGAAGGTCTAACAGAGAAAACAAGGCTAAATAAATAATTACATATTTCCAATAATAATGAGCTGCGAATGAATTCTCGATGTTAAAATAATGGAGAAAGATCTGACTTTGGGCGGTGAACCCAGAATGCAGTATACAGATGTTATGTTATGGAATTGTATACTTGAAATCTACATAACTTCATTAACCAATGTCACCCCAATAAATTTGATTAAAAATAACATACATTAAAGGAAGCTTACCTAATCTTAGAAGGCAAGAAAAGTTTCTGAGGGGAATATCATTTGAAATAGGTATAAAGAACAGGTAGGGGATAGACAGGCGGGGCTCAGAGAAGTGCTGTAAGGACCAAAGTCTTGAGATGTGCATTAGAAAACTAAAAGTCATTTTGGCTGGTCATCGAGGGAAAATAAAATAATGACTTGGAATTAGGCCAGAAAGATTTTGGGGCCATTTTCTTCAGGACTGCACTTTCTGATCTAATTCAGGACTGCACTTTCTTCTAAAAGCAGTAAGAGCCACTGAGTGGTTTTAAGCAGAAGTGTAAGATTTTCTGACTTGCTAGTTTAAAAAATCTTTTTGTTCAATTAGTATTTACATAAGATGAAATGAACAGATATTAAGGATAGTTTGATGCTTTTGACAAATATATACACCTATGTTCCAACCACCTGATCAAGATATAGAGGGTTCTTCCATCCCAGGAAGTACCTTTCTCCTTTTCAATCAACTCCACGCCTCCCTGCCTCCTAGAGCCAACTACTGTAATGATTTATATCACCGTTGAATAATTTTGCCTGTTTTAGAACTTCATAAAATTAGATCATACACTGTTTTTATGTATATCCAGCTTTTTCACTCAACATAACATTCTTAAGATTCTTCGTGTTGCCTATGTTTTATCCATTTTATTTCTCTCTAGTGTTTCCTTGTGTGAATAAATCACAATGTGTTTATCTCTTCACCTGTGATGGACATTAAATTGTTTCAAGATTAGAAAAACAAATTACTACAGCCATGCCACACTGAACAGGCCCGATCCCATCTGATCTCAGAAGCTAAGCAGGGTGGAGCATGGTTAGTACTTGGATGGGAGACCACCTGGGAAGACCAGGTGCTGTAGGCATAAAAAATAAAAAAAGAAGGGATTGTAAACTGACAAGGTCCTTGCAATCAGTGAGGTCAACCAAAGATTGCTTCACCTAAAAAACAAAACAAAACAAATTAATAATCAATAAAACTGCAATGACCATTTATCGTTTCAGTCTTTTTGTGAACATATGGTTTTAGTTTTCATTGGAGAAAAACCTCCAAATGGAATTTCTGGCCTATAGAGTGAGTATATAAGTAACTTTATTAGAAATTGCCAATCAGTTCTGCAAAGTTAGTTTTATCATTTAACTCTCCCAGCAGCAATGCCCTCGAGTTTTAGGAGCTCCACATTCTCATTGACATTTGCTAGTATAACCTTTCTTTTAGCCATTGGATGGATGTCAGTGGTATCTCATGTGATTTTAAGTTATATATATTGGTGAGTAATAATTTTCTGCGCCTTTTCTTGTGTTTATTAGCTATCCTCATATCTTTTTTTTCGTAGTGTTTATGTTTTTCCACATTTTAAAATAGGTTATTTTCTTTTTACTGATATGTTGAAATTCTTTACCTACTCTGGAAATCTCTAGAAATAAGTTTATTGTTAGACTTACATATTGCTAATGATTTCCTATTTGTGACTCCTTGCACTGTTAATGAGAACTTGTGATAAGCAAAAACGTTCATTGCATATTGATGAAATCAAAATAAAATTTATCAGTTATTTTTATTTTATAGTACGTTTTCATATTTTCTAAAAAAATCTTGCTTATCATGAGGTTTAAAATATATATTTTTATGTTTTCTTCCAGAAGCTTTAACATTTCAGCTTTTATATATAATTCTATGACATACACTAACATATTTTCTTTCCTTTTGTTGTTTTGTTTTGTTATACAAGTATTCAGTGATTCTAAGATTCTAAAAGCATTTGTTGAAACAACATTTTTTCCCATTTGAATTTGACATTTTTGTAAAAAAAAAAAGGCAATACACCTGAGTCTACTCCAGTACTCTATTCTATTCCATTGAGTTATCATCTGTATGTATGGCAGTATCATAACACTATTTCTCTCATCCCCAGTAAGCCTGAGAAACTCCATTTTCGAACTCTTCTTAGTTCAGGAAATGAGATCTTTACACATAGCAATTTACTAATCAAATTACTCAGTTTTCTAATTCAAGATATCCATGCTCACTATACCATATCGTTCCTATCACCTCACTCTGTAAATTTCACTGTAACTCAGCTTAGCCCCAGTATCATAAGATTGAAAAAAACTTTTATTTGGTGATGGGAGCATTAAAAATGAAGCGACGTTTAAAAGTAAATCTAAAAGTTGCAATTATCTTAATTTACCAAAAACATGAGACCTATGAGAACAGATAAGAGTAAGTATAAAAAGATAAGTCAGATGACTGAAGCAGAAAAAAAATGTACTTTTTATTCAAGGAAGAATGAAAGTTCAGTGTTTTACAGTAAAAGGAATTAAAGTTCAGTTGTTTTACAGTAAAAGGAAAGTTTATATAGAAACAGAAGACAAAGATAACAATATAGGATGGCTACATGTGGATATCCTATTAATCGGAGGTTATTATTCTCATGCAAACAAGTGCAATCATCTAATTGGATAAGTTTACTCCCGTCTACCACAATTAAGCTATTTTTATTCACTTTCTACACTCAACTTGTAAAATAATTTCTCTGGGAAGCTTTGTTGACTTCTAAAGTAGTTAAGATCTCATAGTTAAATTGTACTTATATAATTTAAAGCTCGTATACAGCTTTAATCAATGTTGTAATTAAATAGTTATTTGGTTAACCTTGCTGGTGGTAAGTTAGAGAAACAGGAGCCACATTTTTAAAACTTGTTTTTAAATTTTCTCATCACAGAGTAGCATATGAATGAATGCATTCTCCTTGAAAAAAAAAAATCGTAATAGAACATTTGTTCATGATGCGTTCCCTAAGAGCAGAACCGAATGAATATTATTTGAGAACTGACTGATACCGACAAGATGTTTGACGATGTACTAGTAAGGCATGACTAATAAAAAATATAAGAGTTAAGGTTCGGAAGAAACAAAGCTGTTATCTGTAATCACTAATGTGATGAGAAGAAATAATAGAAATTGGTGAAATAAATTGCATAGAAATGACTCCTGATGAGTTTCCTGGGAACTGAATATATTAATTCCTAGAAGTCAGAACCACATGCTGGCTGGTAAAAAGTTGACTGGAAATTTCTGGAAATAGAGAAGCTTGGGTAGCAAGAGCTTGACACCTGAACCCCTGCATTTACAGAACCAGTGAGTGTAACAGGTGGGCAGGGGCTGCATCAGGCGGAAGCTGGAAGTCTGGTAGGGACGGGACCTGTAAGAGACCTAATGGGAACTTGGTAGGGAGTGGGGATGTCTTTGTAGGGGACTGGAGACCTGGGATCGCTGTTGTTAAGTTGCTGGCATATAGGGAGAACCTCATCTTGTCCTGGTAAAATCAGAATGTTTTAGAAGAATTAGGAATATGAGCTGGCTGTTTCTGAGTAGCTTTGTATGAAATTGGATAAAGTTTCTTGAGATATAATGATAAAGTTTTTATACTTTGAAACTTATACCCTTAAATGAGACATTATTATATTTAACTTCAGCACCAGTTGTGATATTACAAATTTATAGTCTCCAACATTGTAATTACTCCTTTTGTATGGGTATTTCATTATATTGCTGTGTAATTACTGTTGAATCTATCCCTGATTTATTTTTAAAAGGAAGTTTACTTTTTAACTAAAGTATTTCCAGGATCCAAAGAATCACTTTCACAGCTGAAATATGCAGATAATTTTTCAACAATTAGAGATAGCCACAACTTAGCCAAAAAGATTTCCTCCTCATTAATGCAATTTTTTTTCTATGTTTGTGGCCTCTAAGATAACAGTGACTCACAAGTGGGAGTTTGCATGGCGGGAGGGCTTGGATTGGTGCATTTTCAAAAATCGTGAAACTTATAAACTAAATAAGATTGAGTTCACAGGGGAGCACTCAACATTGCCATTTCAAATTTTGTCAGGAAAAGCCAAAAAGATTTCTATATTTTCTCTCACTGTTTCAATCCCTTTAGGTTTCCCAGTAACACTCTGGAAACTAAGATTGTTTTCCAAGCAATCTGATGGTGATTATGATGGTGGTGATAATGGGGAGCAGGAGAAGAAGGAAGAAGGCAATTGAAAAGGAAAGAAGATGAGATCACATGGTACAATTAAAAGTGTTTCAAAATGAAATGGAGGGACCAGGGATTCTATCCTTATCTTTATCACTAACTTGCAGCCTGACCTAGAAACTAGGTAGGTTTCAAGTTCCTTTAGGTTTCAAGTTCCACATCTATACAATAAGAAAAGCTTAACTATTTATACGGTCACTTATATCTCTCATATTTAATGCATTTAGGAAGAGAGTGGGACATTTCATTTCCTCGAAGGAATGGCACCTTTGGCAATTCCATTAATCCCATGCACCTCTATTTTGTCACTTACTTCAAGGGCCTTAGAATATAATACGTAAATTCCTCACAGGTCTGCTTGAGGGTAAATGAAATGATATATAGGAAATTTCTTTAAAGATTTCTTTGCTCTACACAAAGATATCAGTTTGTTTTTATGTTTGGCTCATTTACAATAAGCTATATTTTTATCAATTTATTTTCTGAAGTAATATATTTATAAAGGCTTAGAAGGTAATCATAAAAAAGTCACCAATTTCCTGATGAGATTCAACTGAACCAGACATACAGACTGCTCTTGAAGCTCATTTTCAACTACATTGAACTTGAGCCTTGAGAAGGCACCAGGATGGAACCTAGACCCTTACACCTGGTTCATCGATAACTTCCTTACACACATTTAGACAAATGAATCAGACTAGAAGCTGGTTGTTAGAATGCAAAATTCAGATGCTATTGCTAACCAAAGTGGGGTGAATTCAGTTCTAGTTACTAAAAGATCATAGACTTTCTTTTCTAAATTTTACAAACATTTACTAGTTCTCCATTTCATTTTTATCATAAAGCCATAAGAACCAAACCATACAAAACCATATAAAAAATCTTTGCTTTCTATATTCCTGGTGTATATGTTAACTTCTTAATTTTCTCTTGCCAGCACAGAAATATGTTCAAGCGAGCTCTGAGTGAATTCAATTCTCCTCTGCTCCTGAGATTTACAGAGATAATTGCACCTTCAAACTATGAACTTTCAGAAAATACCACTTTAGAAGAGTTAAAATTCTAAAGATATTAGTTAGGATCTGGCACACACTTAGGCTTTCACAGCTTATTTACAGTGGAATATTCATCTTATATTTTTATTCCACAAATAAACAACAAAAAAATTAAAAATAAAGATAACAAACCACTGCATGATTTTTGGATTAACTTTATTACATTCAGATCATGTAAATTTTATTTTGTGGATAAAATCTATGGAAATAAATCCTACCACAAATTCTGGCTTTAGACTTTAAATTTGGGTGATTGTTTATTTAGTGCTGGAAATAGTTTTTAGAAGCTTAAAATGAGTAGATATGATAGAAATGAATTATACATTTTTAACTTAAAAAATTCACATTATAGTCAATTAATACTATTCATAATCATCCAAACTTAAAAAAAAAGAGTGTAAATTGGGAAATAATTTGAAATGCATGATAATGATGATACAATCTAGTAAAATTTGAGTGATACAGCTGTTTAGAAGGAAAATATTAGATCTTAATGTATATGTGAAAATACAAGAAAGCTTGAAATCAAATTTTTAGTACCCTATATGAGGAAACTAGAAATGTTAGCAATTTAAACCAAAAGAGAACTTAAGATAGGACATTATAAAGATATGAACAGAAATCAATAAAATTGAAGTCAAACATGAAACAAAACCAACTAGGTCAAAATTTGGGTTTTGTGAAAAATCAATTCTTTTAATTTTTAAAAGAAACATCATATAGGAAAAAAAGTGACTAATAGCTGCACACAATTTAAATAAGTATTTGAAAAAAAATATTTTTTTTGTATTCCAAACCAGAATTAATTTTTTCTTCATTTCCTTTAACAAGTAAGGTAAGTCTCTTACCCTTCCTTATTCTTCCTGTTTTGCAAACACTTATTCAAAATAGCCTTCATGGAAAACTTAAGAGTAACCACATTAGACAAATGTGGAAAGTTAATAAATTTGTTTTCAGAGT
>NW_011888819.1:300127-302607 GCF_000151845.1 Pteropus vampyrus
GATAACTTCCTTACACACATTTAGACAAATGAATCAGACTAGAAGCTGGTTGTTAGAATGCAAAATTCAGATGCTATTGCTAACCAAAGTGGGGTGAATTCAGTTCTAGTTACTAAAAGATCATAGACTTTCTTTTCTAAATTTTACAAACATTTACTAGTTCTCCATTTCATTTTTATCATAAAGCCATAAGAACCAAACCATACAAAACCATATAAAAAATCTTTGCTTTCTATATTCCTGGTGTATATGTTAACTTCTTAATTTTCTCTTGCCAGCACAGAAATATGTTCAAGCGAGCTCTGAGTGAATTCAATTCTCCTCTGCTCCTGAGATTTACAGAGATAATTGCACCTTCAAACTATGAACTTTCAGAAAATACCACTTTAGAAGAGTTAAAATTCTAAAGATATTAGTTAGGATCTGGCACACACTTAGGCTTTCACAGCTTATTTACAGTGGAATATTCATCTTATATTTTTATTCCACAAATAAACAACAAAAAAATTAAAAATAAAGATAACAAACCACTGCATGATTTTTGGATTAACTTTATTACATTCAGATCATGTAAATTTTATTTTGTGGATAAAATCTATGGAAATAAATCCTACCACAAATTCTGGCTTTAGACTTTAAATTTGGGTGATTGTTTATTTAGTGCTGGAAATAGTTTTTAGAAGCTTAAAATGAGTAGATATGATAGAAATGAATTATACATTTTTAACTTAAAAAATTCACATTATAGTCAATTAATACTATTCATAATCATCCAAACTTAAAAAAAAAGAGTGTAAATTGGGAAATAATTTGAAATGCATGATAATGATGATACAATCTAGTAAAATTTGAGTGATACAGCTGTTTAGAAGGAAAATATTAGATCTTAATGTATATGTGAAAATACAAGAAAGCTTGAAATCAAATTTTTAGTACCCTATATGAGGAAACTAGAAATGTTAGCAATTTAAACCAAAAGAGAACTTAAGATAGGACATTATAAAGATATGAACAGAAATCAATAAAATTGAAGTCAAACATGAAACAAAACCAACTAGGTCAAAATTTGGGTTTTGTGAAAAATCAATTCTTTTAATTTTTAAAAGAAACATCATATAGGAAAAAAAGTGACTAATAGCTGCACACAATTTAAATAAGTATTTGAAAAAAAATATTTTTTTTGTATTCCAAACCAGAATTAATTTTTTCTTCATTTCCTTTAACAAGTAAGGTAAGTCTCTTACCCTTCCTTATTCTTCCTGTTTTGCAAACACTTATTCAAAATAGCCTTCATGGAAAACTTAAGAGTAACCACATTAGACAAATGTGGAAAGTTAATAAATTTGTTTTCAGAGTATAGAATCTTAGTTCATACCCTCGGCACCAATCAGAGAGGCTTGTAACCTCATTCTCTTCTAGTCTATATTTATCTCTAATTCTACATGTGCATAATGGCAAATAATGATGGGTATTAGTTGAAGGAGACTTTCCATGCACTCAGATCCTGGTCAACCAAGCCCCAACCTCCCAATCTTGTACTGGTTAGGGGTAGTTTTGTTTTGTTTTATTTGTTTGTTTGTTTTTTAGAAAAAATGAATTACTCATCAATATTACACAACTGGGCACTTTCAAAATATGTGTGTTCTTTACTGTGGAAATAGTGACTTGTGATATTTCCATTTGTGGGTCTCTATTCCTGAGATATGGATCCAATTGTTTCTGATCTGAGGAATACTATCCATAGATTATGGTACTGACTTTTTCAATTGTACCCACTTCTAGAAATTGATAACCAAATCATCGAGCATCAAATTAATTAATTTGATAGTTAATTTTTAAAGATACAAATTTTATAATTTATTTTCAACCTTTTAAATATTTCATTCCACTTTCTTCTGGCCATAAGAAAGTCAGCTGCATTTCTTGTTACTATTCCCTCATATGTAATATCTCTTTTTTTCTCTGGCTACTTTTAAGGTTTTCTTTTGTCTTTACTTTTTATCAGTTTACTATAATGTGCCAAAAGCTGGATTTTTAAATTTATTTTAAGTCAAAATAAATTTATCCTAAGATTCTTGGATTTGTGAGTTGAAAGTGTTTGTTTGTTTGTTTGTTTGTTTCATGATGGCTTTTTTTGTCAAACGTACAAAATTTTTTACTACAGTTTTTCTGTTTCTTCCCACCCCCCCCCTGGGACTTTTGTTATATAGTTTTTGGATTGCTTGAAATTGCTTCAACAGGTTTTCAATCTTTACTCTGTTTTACTTTGCTTTTTTTCCCCTGTTCTTTGTTTCTCTATGTAGCTTAGATTGGATAATATTGTGTTTTTAAATTCATCTTCAAGTTCACTTATCCTTACTTCTGTCTTGTAAAATATTCTCTTAATACTATTTTTATTTTAAATCTTCAACTTTCTGTTTGAGAATACCAATTTTTAAAATTATTTCCATATTTTTAAATTCCCCATATATTTATCAATT
>NW_011888819.1:302669-310767 GCF_000151845.1 Pteropus vampyrus
CTAACATGTCCATTACCTAGATCTCTTGTAGGTTTGTTTATACACTGTGTTGTCTCTTGGTATGGTCTTTCTTTCTTTCTTTTTTTCTTTTTCTTCCTTCCTTCCTTCCTTCCTTCCTTCCTTCCTTCCTTCCTTCCTTCCTTCCTACCTTCCTTCCTTTCTTTTTTTGGTAGGACTGGTAATTTTTAATCAATTATCATAGATAATTTGAGGCTCTAAATGGGTATATCTGCAGTGGAATTTACTTTGGATGTACCAAGCTGGGGTAAGATTACTAACACTCTCCTATTATCAAGACTGATGCAATTCAAAGGTTGGCTTTAGTTCCCGTACATCATATCCTACGTTTTCTTATCTTTAAAATTCTAGTAGAGTCTTTAAAATCTTAGAACATTTCAAAAGCCTAGAATGTTTACCTGTATTCCCAGCTATTTAGAAGGCCCTGGAATCCAATTCTGTTCATTCACACCGTGAGCTCGTTAACATTATTGGAATCGATGAACAACTCTAGGAAGAAAATGGTCAAAACACCAACATTTTTTTGATTTAGAACCTCTCGTAATTTTGATCTAGCAGTTTTTAACCTGATGGTGCTCTAGTGTTTGTGCTCAGATTATTTTATCTAGTTTTTATTAGGGTTCTTATTGCTGGAATGATTTAAATTACTCAGTTTAATGCTGTCAAACATTATATTTGGTAAATAATATCATGTTAAACTTCCACATATAAGGGTGGTTGGTAAAAATGTTTATTTTATGATATATGCAGAATTATTTAGAATGGACAAAAAATCTGGAGCAAGAATTTTCACCAGAAATGTGCAGCTATTATAAATATCTAGCCAAATAATGTTTACCAAATAAACCTTTGACTCATTGTAAATCAATGCCCAAACATTCCCTAAACATACCAGGTAACTTTATACCTCTTGTCTTTGATCATTCCATTTTATCTTCTCAAACTACTTCTATTTTATCCTATACTACTTAGACTGCTTTTCATAGTAGACTCTATTCTTCAAGAAATTATGAGCATTAATTTCTCTTTAAGGCTGGGATCTTTGGCCAGACCTTGACTCACTTTAAGCTTCCATTGTCTCATGTTTAAAAAAAACAACAACAAAGCACCATAAAATTTATCTTCTTTGAGCACCATTTGAGATTTTAAAGAAATAATGACTTGAAAATCTCTTGGAACGTTGATCTAGCTCAACATAAAGGTAATGCTTTTTTTATTATTAGATTTGTCTCCAAATCAAATGGTATCTGACATTGCAGTGTCTTGTTTTCTGGAATAAGTGGCCTATAAAATATTAACAGGTGACTATGAAAAAATAAAAATAAAGGATCTCCCTATTTTGCTCACATAAAGGCTGTGATTCTTAACAGAATGTAGTTTGAGCCATTGGAGAGCATGGAAGTAAAAGCCCACACATCCTAAAGCAAAATAATTGGCTTCCTCCTTATATAATGTAAATAAATGAATTTCATGGAAAAGGACTCATAGAGATTCAGAGATTTGGTCACTTTGCAAACCAATATCAGATGAACTTAATACAAGTTATTCAAGCTTTATATTTAGTATTTTCCGAAAATATACAGACACAAGTTAGATTTATATTCAACTTTTATTTCATGTGCAAACCTAGCAGTTTTTATAAATTTTATTCTTCCTCTTTACATTCCATATACAACCACAAACTTTTGTGCTTTTCTTCTCCTGTGAAGAGAAATACAAGAATTCACATGATTTGAAGAATAAAGCTTTCTAAGCTCTTGATTTGTTTATTTATATAAAGTTTATATTAAAATGCAAACAAAATCTAAAGATCAAAAATTTTATTCCAAATCTCTTAACCCCTAGAAATCTAAAGCTTATTTTGTAAAGCAAATTAATCTCTTACATATATAAACCCAATAAATACTGAAAGGAATTCCTGGTCAATAAATAAGAAAGAAATAATAACAACAACATATATGGCTGCCAGAATAAATATGTTTATTTACTTAAGACAAATAGATTTTCTTAATTGTTAAAGGATATCTAATCACTGGATGACTTCCATCACCAATGAAACTATAATTTAAAGTTCAGTTTGTTACTTAGTTTTACATTTTGCAAGAACCAATCTGTAAGCTAGGCTGAGTGGTCATAGAGTAGATGAGCAGTGTTTGGAGACCATGAAGAAAGTTATTGCTTCTGAGAATAAAATAGTTGACATTCTACAAAAATTTGAAACAAGTTGAAAACATTCAGCAAGTTAACCTGTAAAAGCGAGATCCACAGACTGGCTGGTAGCAAAATGGATGGAGCTTCCAAAAACCAAAATAGGTTGGATGGCAGAATCTGGATCCATAGCCCAAGGTAGGGAAATAAGAGATTCTATAACCCAGGGGTCCAAAGCCCCTGGAACCACAGCCCAGTGAGTAGCAGCTTCTGGATCCATAGCCCAGGGAGCAGCCTCTGTGAGACCCAGAGCCCAGAGACACACTGTAAGTTGACTGACAGGGCCTGAAGAGTGTGGAGGTCCTCGGAGGGTAGCAAGAGGTCCTTGGGCAGTAACTGGACACCACACAAGACTCCTGACAGCTGGTGGGCTTACACCAGGACTTGTGGCAGCCATGGTAGAGAGAGGAGCTCAGCTGGCAGGTGCTGGGAGAGCAGAGACCAGTGCTATAGACCAGGTTGCTGGGGTAGGAAGAGCCACAGGAGGAGCCTGAGGAGCCCAGGTAGCCCCCACAGGAGAGGGAGAAGTTTCCAGAGCAGCAGTTGTAGGACATGTTGACCGGAGATGTGAGTTTAGCTGAGTTCCAGTAAGAAGGTTTTGAGGTTCATTTCTACCTCCTGGACTGTGGCATTTATATACTCTCAGCAATGGTGTTGAAAGCTACGAGGGCATCATTCCTACATTTGTACTCTCTCATTTGCATATTATTAACTCAACCATCATTTCTGTAATTGCAACTGCATAATTTCCTGCATATTGTATTTATGGTGCTATAATAATAAAACACAAAGCCAATAAACTACTCTTGTGTCAGAAATGCTATGACCGTTTTACATTAATGACCATCCCATCATGGCCAGGAATGTTTCTCCTTTACTTACTGGTATATGCTGCTTGTGTGTCTGATTCTGGCTATGCTGGGGTATGCATTCCTTCTAAGGGAGGAGGTTAAAACGACATCACTTTTCTTTTATTCTTTTATTTGTTTAGATGCATAGCTTTGGGCTTGACAAAAAGTCTTCTAAAGATTGAACCTATTTGTGATCACTTATTCTTATTCTCAAAATATCTACCGAGTATTAAATATTAATGTAGAGTATCTCATATCCAATGGAGAAGGCTCAACAATGTTACAAATAGAATTGAGGAATTGAGGAAGGCTAGGAACAGAAGGAAACCTGGATAAACATTTGGAAGCAAGACACAACTAACTATGTACACCTAAATGTTATCCTTGTTCATGAAATTTTCAATGTTTCTGTCAAGTTCAGAGTTACACTGCCTTTCTCCACATAGATAAAGTTCCTGTTCTTTGAAGGAATGAATTACATACTGATTCTGAGACTTTCATTCATGAATCTTTAAAACTACAAAATGTGGATGTCTAGTAACTAAAGTTTGAATAAGAAAAGTATTCATAGTCCAAAGAAATTAGATCAAATTCACAACTTTCTAAGCTTCCAAAGTTTACTTTCAGATGCATATTGTATAAACAATAACATAAAAATATTTCAATGCCAGAATGAATTAGTGTATTGGATTATAATCATTTAACTCTTTATCCATTTTTGGCAGAAAATAAATTAGCACAAACTTCATCAGTGATGCTGATTTTATGATTAAGTCATTAGAATTAGAGGATTTAGGAAACCATCTGCTAGTAGGTGTTTAATGGAAAGAGACTGGTTAAGGAGCCGGTGGATCAAAGAGTAAAAAGATAGTTGCCACTGAAAATAATGAGCATGATGGATCTTCTAGTAGACATTTTGATGACTTTGCTTTAAAAGTACCATAACTTAACAAGTTGATCAGTAGAATCCAGATAGATAAGTCATTGGTAACAAGATGGCTGGAGTCTCCTAAAAGCAAAATAGATTTTTCCTGAGTTATGAATCCAGGCATAAACTGGATTCATAGCTCAAGAAAGGGAAGCCAAAGGCTTCATAATCCAAGGGTGAGAAGACATGGCATCCATAGCCCAGTGAGTAAAACTTCTGGATCCATAGCCAGTGGAGTAGCAACTTCTGGATCCAGAACCCAGAGACCCAATGTAATTTGACCAGTTGGAACTGCAGAGTGTGGAGGTCCTTGAGTGGTAGCAGGATGTCTGGCAACGTATGGGCACCACACAGGACACCTGGCAGCTGATGGACTCACAGCAGTTCTCCTGACAGCCAAGGTAGAGAGAGGAGCCCAGCTGGCAGGTGCTGGGAGAGCAGAGGTCAATGCTGTAGACCAGGTTGCTGGGGTGGGAAGAGCCACAGGAGGAACCTGGGCACAGGTAGCCCCCACAATGCAGGAGGAGAAATTTCCAGAGCAATAGTTCTGAGACATGTTGATGGGAGATGTGAGTTCAGATTAGTCACAGTGAGAAGATTCTGCGCTTTATGGTCATCTTATAGACTGGGTAATTTATATAATATTAATTGGAATGACACAGGACAGGTATAAGCTCACATTTGCATAACCTCTTCTGCATATATGTAATTCATTAATTTTCTCTGTACTTGCAGTTGACTAGCTTCCTACCTATTGTATTTATAGGTGCTATAATTTTTTATTACAGCACAGGCCAATGATCATTCCTAAATCAGAATTTCTAGGATTTTTTTTTTGTCAGTAATCCTCCTCCTATTATGGCCAGGAAAGCCCCTTCTTTTCTCCCTGGCTGTGATCCCATGTATATGCATTCCTGCTTTGCTCTAGGGTTCTCTCTGTCACTTTTCTACTATGTCAAGTGATCAGTGGCATAGCTTTTTTTTTTTTTAAGGATGCTTCTAATGATTGATTCTACTTGTCACCGCTGATTCACATTTTCCAAATTTATTTTCCATCTATCACGTATTATTATACAGTGCTTCTCACATCCAGCAGAGGGAAGAAAAATAACATATAATGAGAAATGGCTAGAAACAGAAAGAAACCAGGCAAACATTTAAAGACAAAATGACTCAACTGAGATGGAGTCGCCAGGAGAGTTTGATTTGAGCCACCTGGAGAGGGACTGGGACTAATGATGATAATGTGGGAAACTGCGAAAGGGAATGAAGGAACGGAGATTTTAAGTATCTTTTCTACTTTCTTTTAGCCTATGGATCTTTTAATATAAATGCTATTTAAATATATTGTGTGAAAAGAAATATGGTTTATGTATTTCACATGTGTTCATTCACATCATCCAAATTTTAAAAGAATCTGGGGTCTGCATCCTCAGGCTTTTCGCTGCTTAGACTATCAATGAGTTTTGTGCATTTTCGAAGTCAGTCCCTTTCTGAAACGTTCTTCAAAAATATGAAATATTCTTTTATTACCCCTATTCATTTTATTTTTCCTTTGAATAATACAATAACTGAATGTTAATTTTCAATGGGTTCACTAGGTCAGATAATCCTGCACTGAAATAAATACTAACAGAAATTTTTGAGCCTGAAGGAAAACAATCTTAGAAGAAAATATTAAATTTCAAGAAAGAATAGAGAGTATATTTGCTAGTTGGATTCTCCAGGAAGCAGGCACCGAGACAGGGGTAGAAGAACAAAAAACATTTGCAAGAGTAGCATCTGTGAAAGAAAGAAAAAGCCATTCTACCACCTTGTTTTGCTATTGATCAGGAGTTGCCACAAAAAAGTAAAACCAAAAAACTTGACCTTGGCTTAAAATTTCAAGCAGCCCTTAAGGAAACCAAAGAAGAAGGATGTCAGCTAACATCACTTGTCACAGACATCTATTCCTTTTTTGAAGTGATGTGAGTCCCAGTACACATCTGTACCTGACATAGTCCACCACTTGCACCTTGAGGGGCAGCTTGTCAGGAGAGTGGTTCTCCATGGTTCTGGTAGGCCTCTCTTCCTAAGGGGAAATGCTAAAGTGTAAGATCAGTGGGATGAAACACAGTTCCTTCATTGCATTTGATCTTGGAGCTACAGTTGGTGATCATCCTCCTCTTCCTTCACTCTTCCTTATAACTGTGCTTCACCCTCAGTTACCACCTCTATTGGTCTTGAATTTTTTGGTAGTGTTACCCAAGCCCTTATTTCTGAGACGTATCCACCCTTTTTTCTTGCTAGAGTAGCTGCCTTTGACAAATCACATCCACAATTGGACAGACAGTTCCAAGAGCCATCCGAGTAAATCAACTGAGCTCCACATGTACTCTCCCTACCCTCACTCTGTAAGAGTAACCCTGCCACTTTCTACTACTCAGGGTCATATATCCTTGGATGGAAGATAACTCTTTTTTATGTCTGCTGGTCTCTGAAAACAAGGAGCACAAAGTGCTTAGGCAGCTGCTGTAGCTGTACTGTAGTTCAGTGAGACCTTTGATATGTTCCTTAGCAAGTCAGCCTTTGGGACCTGGGCAACTATCCTTGAAAATTCCAGTTGCAGAAATAGGAAGCACAAAGTACTTAAATAGGACATTAGGAGTGACGGTAAGTGAATATTTGCTGCCCAATCTTTTAAAGGAGTTGCCTCCATGCTAATACTTCAACTTTGCTGTCAGTAGGCCAGTCTAATGCACCATCAGACATATGGTGGTGTCTTAACACTTCAGAGCGATGTTTTTAATAAAACCTGTGGATCTCACTTGACACTAAACACTTCAGAGCGATGTTTTTAATAAAACCTGTGGATCTCACTTGACACTATCTCTACTATAATGAACCCGCTTCACGCTATCTCTACTGTGAAGTGGATTTTCTGTGCGGATGCTACATCATGAGGAATTCCGTGCTGGTGGATCAAGCTTTTGATCAACTCCTGACTAGCGGTGCTGATGAGGTAAGCATGAAAAGTAGGCTCCCACTCTGAATAGGTGTCTATGTGTTTGAGAGTGAACCACACTGATCCTTCCAGGGCAGAAGCGGGCCTTGTTCAAATTGCAACCAAGTAGGTAGATGGTCTCCTTGAGGAATAGTGGGAATTTAGCATTAGCCTTTGTTGCTGACAGATTGGACATTCACAGGTGGCATTATGGCATTAAATATTTATAACGGCTTTGTAAGTAGAAGCTCATGCTGTTGAGCTCATGCATAGCTGCTGTGGTCACTTTGTTCGCTTGCTCATCTTGCCAGTATGGTGGCAGAAGCATTTTGGCTACTGAGTGTTTAGGTACTCTTCCATGGTGGATGCATTCTAGCGGGCACTAAGAAGAAATACAAAGATCTTCACATTTTGAACTCATTTGCATATATCTGTCCACATGTCTCTACCCTACATTTCCTGTATCAATATTCTAAGAGTCTCCCTTCTAGGTCCCTAACTACTGGTCAGGTTAATTGCCACTGTCCAAGAATCTAGATGTATCATCAACTGTGGCTACTCTTTTTCCCCTTTTATACAAATTGGATAATCAGGTGCTGGCCATAAAGTTCTGCCCATAGAGAAAATATTTTTTTCTCCCCACAGTGATTAAAGACATCACATAATGAGACAATCTATCTGCAAACCTAGCTTGAGCTTTTCTCTTCTTTTTTCGGCTGGTCACTTGAGGTACTGTACATGTCATCTGGGAAAGAGTGGTGGTGCAATCCTGGCTGGTGACATGGGAGTCTGGACTCTTGCTCATGCAGCCTGTTTTCTTGTTTTGTTTATGTTTTTTCCTGTATTATCTATTTCCTTCTTGCAATAGATTGCTACTGGGTCTGCCTTCTTTTATGACTTGAAGAGTTCAACAGGACCCAGCTCCTGATGGACAGCTACAGATGCATGATCACTTGTCCCATAGTCAAGTTTTGTATCTTTACCAGGCCCATGTAGTATCCAAGGAGATGATTTTCCAAAGGTATATTAATTCTTTACTGCAAATTACAACGTCTTGCTCTATAATTTTATTTGCCTGTGTTGTGATTCTCACACTAGGGCTTGCCATAA
>NW_011888819.1:311630-328790 GCF_000151845.1 Pteropus vampyrus
AGTGAAACTCCACAACTCATGAACATAATTAATTCTCACCAAAGATAATTAACTTCCTCCTTACACTTGTGTAAAAGTTAATTACATACAAAAGTACTCAGTGAGTTGAAGGGATATCATTATTTCTGCTATCCAACGTTGACTCAATCAAAGAAAGCTATTTAGACTAAAGTACAAATCTTCCCATATAGCCTAATTTTTTCCCCACTCAGTTATATTTTTCAAGTTTTGTGGGGGTTTTTTCCTATGGTTAACAACCATTAAGGCCCACATCCTTTGAAACAAATGTGGTCTGTACTGCCTCTGAGATAATTAACCAGATAAACTCTATGCATGCAATATAAGTATTCCTGAACACAGCAGTTTTGAAGAAGGAAATGTTTAAAGCCTAAAATAAATTATTTCAAATTTACCAATCTACTAGATTTCCAAAGTTTGCATAGTAAACTTCATTCTAAATAGCCCTCCCCAAATAAAAGCAAAAACAAAACAAAAACAAACAGAAAACAAAACTCAGCTGATTAAAACTAACAATAAAAATTAGTAGCATATTAGAAGTCAGAATGAATGTTTATTAGATTATATTAATTTGGATTTTCATCTATTTTGAGAATAAAATGCATAAATGAAAATCCTATTAACTCATTAACATTAATTCATTGTTTATTAAAATAAATTCCATTAATTGATCTAGTAATATATTTCATTAATTCTACTATAGAATTAATTCATTAAATAGAATTAATCATTAAGTTCAGTATAATGTTAGTGATAATTTTTTGGTCAGAGAGTTTTTCCTGAACATCATGAAGATGATAGATGCTCTGTTTAAAGGTTGGCTATTGCTCAAAATGTCTGAACCCTCAGCAGGTTGATTAATAGAAGCCAGATCCACATGTTGGTCTGTAACACAATGATTGGCAGCTCCTGGAGGCAAAGTAAGTTGGGCGGCAGAATCCAAATCCATAGCCCAGAGACGGGAAACCACAGAGGCCATAATCCAGGGGTCGGAAGCTCCTGGAACCACAACCCAGGGAGTAGCGACTTCTGGATCGGTAGCCCACGGAGCAGCTGCTGCTGGACCCAGAGCCCACAGATGTGGTGTAAGCTGACCGGCAGGGACTACAGAGTGTGGAGGTCCTTGGGCGGTAGCAGGAAGTCTGGCAAGGGCTGGACACCACACAGGACGTCTGGCAGCTGGTGGGTTCATAGTAGGTGTCCTGACAGCCACGGTAGAGAGAGGAGCCCAGCTGGCAGGTGCTGGGAGAGCAGAGGCTAGTGCTGTAGACCAGGTTTCTGGGGTAGGAAGAGCCACAGGAGGAGCCTGGGGAGCAAAGATAGCCCCCAAGACAGTGGGAGGAGAAGTTTCTAGAGCAGCAGTTGTAGGACATGTTGAGGGGAAATGAGAGTTCAGATAAGTCACACAGAAGCTTCTGAGGTTTAATGTCACCTCCTGGACTGGGGCATTTTTATACTCTCAGCTGTGGGTGTGGCATTCTTCACAGTCATGGATTCCATACTTGGAATTTCTTATTTGTGCAATTCAGTAATATTTTCTGTAATTGTAGATGAATAATTCCTTTCATCTCATATTTATGGGTAAATTCATCATGTTGTTATATCACTAAGTGAACGAACCATTCCAATGTCAAAATTCTATGACTACATGGTATTAATGCCATCCACTCACATCCAGGAAAGCCCCTACTCATATCCTTAGCCCAGAATCATTGTGTATTTGCCTGTATATTGGCTGGAAGAGGCTTAGTGCTAAGGGCAGGGATGGTGATGAAGTCACATTTTTCTGTCAGTGGAATAAAGACACCCTGTTTGTTACTCATATTTTCCTTTCCCTCAATTTAATTCATCCCCTAAAATTATTTCCCATGTATTTTATTATATAATATGTTGTTTCTCAAATCCGTTGGAAAAAGGAAAGTAGATAAGATAAATTGAATGAGAAACATGGTGGGTCACAGAGATAAATCAGCACAAGTATTTAGAGTCAAAATGACTAAAAAAAGACTAATTTGAATCTAAGACTCAGTGGATAGCAACCTGTGCACCTGTGAAAAGAGTCAAGAAGTCAAATATTCTTGAGGCGAGAGGAGATAACTAATGACTATGGGTTTTTCCATCTCTGTGTAATTTAAATAAAAAGTTCCATATCAATATGGTTTGTGGCTTTTCATATGTACCTTGCCTTTCTTGTCATTTATATTTACAATTTGTCTGGAGACCCTTCTCTTCCAGAACAACTCCCATCACATAGTACATTTTGGACAATTTCCCCTTTAGATCCTTTCAGATAATTTTCTCCTTCATTGTAAAAATTGCTTTTTTCCTATTGTAATTTTAAAATAATAAAATGGCATTTTATTATTTTAAAAAATTAAAATATCCAACTATCATTTTTATAGAGCTCTCTGTGTCAGGAAAAACTGAGCTAAAATGAATGCTGAAGGATTCTCTCCAGTTAGACAATAAACTCGGAGGGAAATTAGGGATTGCAGAAGAGAAAAAGACGAGTGAAATATAAGTGAATTATGTCTAAATACTCATTGTGTACAACACTAATTAAAAGATGTGTGGTTCTTAATATACAGGGAGAAGTAAACAGTCATAAATTAAGAATGATCATAAAAATCTCTTAAATTGCTTAAAAATTAAGCTTGGAAAAAAATCTTAAAAATGTAATATTATAGCATTAACCTATTTATCACCTCTGAAAGCATGAAGGTAGATTAAAAAGAAACAAGATAAATCACATGACAACAAAACAGTAAATATGTAGGTAGAAATCTGAATGTTTCAATAATTAAATTAAATATGACTAAATAACCTATGTAAAAGACAGAATATTAGACTGGGCTAAAAATCATAACTGTTTTCTATTTCAAATAGATTTTTTTAAATATAAGGAAACAAAAGAAAAAAAGTAAAAATATATAGCAGGCAAAAGAAATAAACAAAAATTGATAATTCTGCTTTATTAATCTCCAAGTTTGCTATATGATAAGAAATTTGTCAGCTATAAAACAAGATATTTCTTAACAATCATCCTGTCAACCTTCTAGGATGATACACATTATTTTATTTTTCATTTAGAGGGTACTCTAAAGCCATACCATCAAATAGAGTAGATACTAACCACATAGTATTGAGTTTAATTTACATTTATTAAATTAAATTAAATTAAATTAAAATTCAATTTTTCAGTCATAATCACCACATTTCAAGTGCACAGCAGATACATGTGGTTAATGGATACCAAATTTTGGAAACTACAGATAAAAATATTTTCAGCATCACTGAATGTTTTATTAGACAGTGCTGCTTTTGAGAACACAGCATGTAGTTTTGATTTACTAATATAAATTAATATTTTTACTATTTCCTGTACAGTATAAGAATGTTAGAAATCTTAAGACCATTTATTCTTATTCCAGTTTACGTATTACTATGCTAGGAATGTGTTTTAATTTCATGTATGTTTATTTATGTTAATATATATGTCCATGTTTTTATAAACAACATTTACTTAAATTTATCTAATATATATCTTTTGTTTACTCTTCATTCCTTCCTACATCTTTTTGCTCTATTCTGGAATTACTTTGCTTTTCACTATGTATAAATTTTATTACGTTTTAGTGCTGGAAGGTTATTGACAAATTATCTAAGTTCTTGATTATCTAAAAATGTCGATATGTCCCCTTCATTTGTGAAACAGATACTCAAAGTAAGTATTCTAAAATTTTTTTCCTTCTGAAATTAGAGGGTATCTAATTGCTTTTCTACTTTTTTTACTGTTAAAATTCAGTTGTCAATCTTATTGTTACCTTTTTAAAGGTAACTTGTATTTGTCCCCATCTGGTTGATTTAAATTTTTCTCTCTTATTTTCTTGTTCATCAGTTTGACTCCAGTAAAGCCTAGATGTGGATCTTTCTTCATATTTATTGTGCATGGGATTTATAAGAGTTCTTAAATTTATGAATTAATGTTGTTCTATTTGGAAAATTCTCTCTGGATCTCTTTCTATTACATGTTAATTTTCTTAAACCTGGTAATATCCTGACTTGTCAATAGCTGTTAATTTTTCATTGAATAACTATCTATCTATCTATCATCTATCATCTCTCTATCATCTATGTATCTATGTATCTATCATATCTATCATTTATCTATCTATCTATCATCTATCTATCCATTGTCTATCTATCATCTATCTTAGCATGCATATGCATACATAAATGAACAATCTTGTTTTAGGATCCCAATTGAAATTATTTTAGACCTTTCCATATTCTCTGAAGCTCCACTCATTTTTTTTTTTTTTTTAGTTCAAATATCTCTTAGGGAACAATCACTAGTTGTCTCTCCAACTGTATCTATTTTCTTTTTAATCCATTCAACAATTTCACATTTATTTTTTTTCAATTTTAAAATTTCTACTTGGTTATTTTAATGTTTCAGTGGTCTGAGAAATTTCCAATCTACTCTTTGATTTTCTAAATATAAAATACTTATATTAATAGCTATGTCTAATATTTTCATTTACTAAATCTCTCACAAGTGTGTCTACTATATAACATATATTTTAGATTTAGTCATTTCTTAACTTCTTGATGCCTGGTAAAGTTTTCTTGAGTATCAGATTATCTCTATATCTATCTCTATATCATCTCTATATTCATTTATATCTATAGCTATATATTCACATATATCTACGTAAAGTATATCTACAATTATATATACATAAATCTATATTTACACTTACATTTATATCATATCTATGTAAAGATATAATTTAAGGCTCATTCCTGTTATTTATCTAAGTATTGAAATGATTTGGAACTGAACTTCCGTTCATAGGAAAGGATAAATATTTATAGTTCAATCTAATTCTAAGGTGTTTTCCAAAGTCCTGGATAATTTTGGCCAAAAATCGTTGGAAATTTCTACCCTTCAATTTTTTGTTACCCAAGCTTATAAGTTTCATCAACCTCTTTCTTGGACTGAACAACATCCTTCATCTAAAAGTCGTCACAGATTCTTTGACTTGTCCTTATGAAAACCTTTCTCACGTGTTGGTCCTGATTATTTCTGGACATTTTCACATATATTTTCTTTGTCTAGAGTTTCTAGAAAAAAAGACAGTCTAAATAATTTTTTTTTTCATTTGTAAACATGTCAATTTTTACCTTATTCTCCTTGAAGAACAAACTTGAAATTTATACCTAATCATTGGATGGAATATTTATTTTATAATATATGAAAGGGTGATTGGAATATGAGAGAAATGGGAGTAAGAGTGTTCAATCACAAATCTATTTTAGTGGTTTGAATGGAAGGGGATGAAGACAAGAAATATTGCGATTTAAAGTATAATACTTCTAAATGATGGAGTGATGGTTACTAATCAACTCACACCATATAGAATCTCCTTAACTTGTAAGTTAACTAAGTTTCCAATTTTTCCCGGAATATACAAGGCTTTTTCAGTTTTTTATGCTTTGCTTATTCCATTTCATCTTCCCAGATTTCTCCTTTGCCCCTTTCCAATACTCCCACGTCTTTGCAATTCAAAATACACTTCATCTTTTAAATTATCATGACAGGTTTCTCTTATAAATTCCTTATTTTCTTTGTGTCTCAATTTTTTAAATTTAATATAAAAATTTATAATGTGTATCTTTCTCTAAGGGTTGTTATACATCCTGAAGCAATAAGGGATAGGGATATTTATTGAACATGTTTTTGAACTCATTTTTTCTCAGTTTTAGGTTTCTTTTAAAAGCTATTTATCATTTCACTTTACCATGTGCAGATGTAATTCTTCCCTTTTTTTGTTGTTGAGATCCACATTAAATCATCACTTTTGATAACATCAAAAACACTTATTATTTTTTGGCTTGAAACATGAGTAAAAACTAAGGTGGAATATTAACCTTATGATTATAGCTTCTTCCTTTAAATTTCATGGTATTGTTCATTACACATGTGTAGATAAAAAGATCATATTGAATACTCATCAGTGAGATGCAGGTTCTTGATCACTTTTACCAACAAATAATAGGTAATTTCAGTAAAATTATTTAAAATTCATACATAATCATTTTCATTTGTTCTATTCAACTTTCCTTTTATGCATAACCCTAATCATATAAATCAAAATATTATTTTTATCCTCTGTATTTTTTTCTATAACTATTACCTAGTCGGCTATCTTATACCTGTTGGTGTACACATGAAGATCCATATCTCATGAAGAGATTGATGTAATTCCTGATTCTGAGATTCTAATTCAAGCAAGAGTCTTCAACTGCCGATAGCTTGAGTAAGAAAAATGTCCGAGGTCCCTCAAAATTAGTTCAAATCCCCAATTTAGGATTTCCAAACCTATTTACATGCTCATATAAATCATTTAATAATATCCATTTTATCTATCAAAATCAAAACCCTAGCCAAAAAACAATTAACAATAAATATAGCTGTGTCTCAGAACCAATCAATTTATTAGAATATAATTATTTG
This sequence comes from Pteropus vampyrus, assembly GCF_000151845.1. Lineage (NCBI taxonomy): Eukaryota > Metazoa > Chordata > Mammalia > Chiroptera > Pteropodidae > Pteropus > Pteropus vampyrus. The sequence continues at coordinate 318,169 of NW_011888819.1, forward strand.
ACTTTGCATACAATTTTGGAATAAAATCAAACGACATGAATTCCATCTCTGGAGCAGAATTTACACTTTATTTTGATTTAGTACATTAAATATAGAATTTTTCAAATAAAGCCCGTCAGCCATATTAGAGGCCAGAGACAAAGTTAGAACTTGATAATCAGAGAATAAGAGGATGATTTTTCCTGTAGATGATGAAGATTATGAAAGTGATGAATCCAGGCATTGATGGTAGCAGACAATGGGATTAGAAATTTAATAAGATGAGCAATAGACATTAGAGCCACAAGGTGATCTGTAATAAGAAGACGAGATGGTCCTAGAAATCAAGGAGGATGGACAGCAGAATTGACACCCGTGGCTCAGAAAAGGGAAACCATGGATTCCGCAAGTCAGGGATCTGAAGTCACTGGAACCACAGTCCAATGAGTTGGAGCTTCTGGATCCATAGCCCAGGGAGCAGCTGCCGCTGGACCCAGAGTCCAGAGACACGCTAGAAGTCGCGTGGCAGGGACTACAGACTGTGGAGGTCCTTGGGCAGTAGCAGGACGTCTGGCAGGGGCTAAACACCACACAGGATGTCTGGCTGCTGGTGGGCTCACAGCAGGTCTCCTGACCGCCACGGTAGAGAGAGGAGCCCAGCTGGCAGGTGCTGGGAGAGCAGAGGTCAGTGCTGTAGACCAGGTTTCTGGGGTAGGAAGAGCCACGGGAGAAGCGAAGGGAGTGTGGGTAGCCCCTAAGGGAGAGGGAAGAGAAGTTTCCAGAGCAGCAGTTGTAGGACATGTTGACGGGAGGTGTGAGTTTCGGCTGCATTACAGGGAGATTCTGCGTTTGAATGCTACTCCTGGACTGTGGTATTTAATATTCCCAGCAATGGGTATGGCACCTTACAGTATCATCTTTTCTGTATTTGAAGTCTCTCCTTTAAATACATGTAACTCAGTAATCCTCTTTGTAATTGCAGTTAACTAATTCTTTTTATCTTATACTTATTTGTGAACTCGTTTTTATAGCATTACGTCAATAATTACATCTGTTACAAATGCTACGACGGTATGTAATTAGTGCCTACTCCATCATGGCCGGGAAAGTCCCTCTTATTTTATTTGTTGATGACTACTTGTACATCCGCTCCTATTTTGGCTGGAGAAGATTTCATTTCTAGAATGGGGCTTGCAATGCTGCAGCCATCTCCCTTTTGTGTCAATGGCCAGGAAGCAGAAATGTGATATTGATTAATGACCTTCTAAAGATTGTCCTTACATTGAACCACTGATTCACCTGCCTATTATAATTTTCCATCTATTATTTACTATTAGCAATCCTTACTATGCCCGGTCTAGAGGGCCAATATAAAAATAAACCAAAGGGACTGAGAAAGATGACTTAGAATAAACATAATTCTGAACATTTTTTTAAATTTAGTGTTTAGAAAAATGAAATCAAATCTAAAGCATGGAGAGACCAATGTGGACACATGTGAAGAAAAATAGAGTGGGAGACATTATTGAGATTATGGGAAGAAACAAGGAGCAGTGGTAGAGAGAGGTATGAAAATTTTCTTCTACCTCACTGGGCAGCCTATGGATATCTATGTCTTAATTTAATCAAATCAAAATAGTTTCAAAATGAAATTGATTAATGGCTTTTGTATTATATATTTATATTTGGAAAATGTCCTGGTGTCTACCCTCATACAATATCTGTTAATTCCTACCTCAAAATTTTGAATGCCTTTTGAGCATTTCTAAGGTCATGACAAATTTTGTGTTTTTCTCTCTACTTGTGGTACATGATTCTGTCTTAGCTTTCTAACGAGAGGTGGATCCATGATTTGAGTTTTAAAGTTTATAATTTCGGGGGTCCTCTTTAAGAAAAATAATACAATAGTAGATATAACTATAGATGTTAATTTAGAATAAAAATAACATTAACAAACAAAAACTTACAGGTTGATAAAAACCACATATATCACAAAATCAAACAATAATATGATATCATAATCATTACTATCATCTGTAACTTTTCCCCTATATTTTTTGCCGCAAAAGCCTTGAACAACTCCACATACGACAATGATTTTGTTAACATGACATTCTGTAGAAAGTATAGAAACATCATTCAGTTTTTTTTTCCTCCAGAATTGTGTGTTAAAGAAATACTTTTAAATTATTTTTGATGACATGGAAAAGTTTCTTTTAACATTGCCATTTGTTATTAGTAATGCCTCATCTGTTACAACCTCTGTCCTTTCTTCTCAGTCAATGTTTCAAGTCTGGGGTTCTGTTTATCTTAGCCAGGTGTCCTGATTCATCTCCTCATCCTAGTCTGCTGGCCCTGGGGTTGGGGACTTGTGTGAGGATCAGCTACAAATGGCTGTGGACCTTGAGTTTTAGTGGCTTCCTAGCAGGTAGCAGGAAAGTGTCTTGGTTTAAACCCTTCTTGAAATCAAATCTCCCTGAAGTTCTGAGATTTATCAGGTTGATTCTGGGGGCTGGACGTAGTATAGACAGATCTCTGGATCCATCCCCGGCCTCAAACTACTACAAGGACAAAGAAGTGACTCTCAGGCTACAGCAGCACAGCTGGAACACTGGGGTCCTCCAAGACTTCCTGGAGGAGTGCCAACAGAGGCTTGGAAAATGTCAGGCAAATGAACCCTCACGAGGACCCTCACTTTTAAACTTCAGTAGGTTAAATCTGTCTCTGCCTTTACCTTAGATGCACTTCCCAAGATGTCTGCACACATGCTCGTGCCATTCTGCTTGAGATTCCAGGGTCCTCCATGCGGTGCCCACGTCTCCTTTCAAGAAACCTTCCACACAATGTCTCTCTCAGAGCTCCAAACTAACTTTTGATAATTACGTTGCTGTATTTCGTTATTTATCTTTTGTCTTCTTTAACTCCAAAATTTTTTAAAAATATGAAAATGTCTGACAGATTTATCATGTTCTTTGAATACTTAACTTGGTTTCCCGACAATTTTAAGACAAATACACTGAGGTAATGTACACCAAAGATCAAATATGTGATATCAGGGATTTGAGAAGTGTAACGCTGTGGCTTATGACACTGAGTTGCCATTCTAATAAAAATACAATAAAAGTATATTATGTGTGGTAAATTGTCTACTTTTCTTTAATATAAAAGCATGCTTAATTGCAATTTTAAAGAAAGGAAGCACCATATATGATTTTTATAGGTCAAAGGAATAAATGAAGTAGCTGCATTCACATCAAACAGCTACTTTTAAAAAGTTTATCTTATGATCTTTTAAAATACTAAATTTTTTTCTATGGGCTTCTAGCCACTGGGATAGAAGTCCTAGTCCATGCAATGATGCGAAGACCAAGCCTTGCTCAAGTCTCTGTTTTCAAAGAATTTCTTGGTCCCTATGATTCCCCACAATTCTAAGCACTATTCTTTTTTTTTTTTTTATCCAGCTCTGAGGCTCAATTTCAGTTACTATTAGTTATCAAACTTGCAATATTATTTTGTTGTGTTAGTTAATGTCTCTCACAAATGGAAGAATGAGAGATGAATTGAGAGTCTTTGGGTTTTAAGACAATTTGTGAAAACAAACTCCTTTGTACACTTGAAGGATAGTCTTACACATTTAATTGAAAAAATGCCATTATTTTGTGTTGATGGATTAGAATATAAAACATCAGTCATGAAACAAATCATAGGTCAACTAGGCTACCTCACTTATGTTGATGATCCTCTGACTTAAATTACTTTATACAACAACAGAATTTGGATTGGCTTTTATGTGGTGGGCAAAGGCTTAAATCAGTGGTATCTTAGTTCTTAATAGGCCACAGAATTGATAATAGGTCATTTTAGAACATACAAACCAACCAGAAAATAAATAAACAGTTAAAAAAAATGATTGAACTCGTCCTCAGGCCACTGCTCCACATGTGACTCTTATGTACCACCGTTGTCGGAAATCGCTCCCTTAAATTAAGGGTTAACATCTAGCCCAAATCTCAGGAGAGATGCTCAGAGCCCCATAAAATCGTACCACATTCCTGACAACTGTAACCACGTCTACACAGCGAGTGTTTTTCCAAGAATATGAAGTACAACATTAAAGAGAGGAAAAAGGAAATCTATTTTCTGTTTATAACACTATAATTCTATTGTAATGGGCAGCCTTGCTAATAATAAGCTGCGCCCTCTCTTCATGCCATCATACAGACATGATAGCTGTTAGGAATGCTGCTGTTCGAGAATGTCGAAGATGGATTTTGTAGCATTAATATCTATTCTGCAAGAGACAGCATCTTAGGGTTTAAACAAAGCCACGTGTCACTACCCAGTGACAGTGTGCAGATGGTCTCATGATGACTAGTAATGACTCATTATAAAATTGGGAGAGGAGAAGAGCAATTTCGATAGATTATGATAGCTAAAATTGAGAGGCAGAATAGTAAAAAAAAAGCTTTTGCATTAGAGATCAGATGAATGGTATTGTTGAACATATGAGTGCAACTGAAACTGTCTGTGACATAGAGGAGATACTCCATAGGTATATGTTGATTGAATGAAAAGGAAAGTTAGATAGCAGATGTCTTAAATGAAATAGGCCTATAAGAAGATTGTACACATATTAACTATTTTTTTATTTGTCTTTTCTTTGGCTGGGTAGCTGAATGCAGGTTCACTCTATCTATAAACAGATTTGGAAGCTTTTCTGCTCAGAAGTCATAGGTCAGAGAAGAACCATGGGCTTAAATTTTCCCAGCTGGTATCAAGTCCTGGCCTAGTGGAAAGAAGTGACTAAAGAGGAAAGAGCCCCTGCTAGCAGACGTCTGTATGTATGAGTAGCTTTGAGGTGCTCTGGCCTGACACTCTGAGGATGTTTGACCCTGGGGTGTCACCATCCCCTGCTTCTTCCTTCTTTCCAAAGTCTTTACTGGCAGAAGGCATGGTAAGTGTCTCATGGAAGGCAACTCCATATTTGCTCAGCATTTATTCATCTAACCTCCAGAAAGCAATGTAGGATTGAGTGTGCTCTTTGTTTACAAAGCACCTCCATCTCCAGAGGTGGGTTAGGGAAGAAGAACATGAGCGGGGATGGTGTGGAGAGGCAAGCAGGGAAAAGGAAGCTGAAGAGGAAGAGGTTATTCCATGGTGCTTCTGGATTTTCAGAGGCTGAAAAGTAGAAAATACTTGAGATTTCTTTGTTTCCTAAGCCTGTTCGCCCTGTAATTAGGATGGAGCCCTTGCCAGGAATAGAGCCCAATTGTCTTTGGAGTAGACTTCGTTTCATGTCGCTCGTTTGGCTGAGCACTGCAGTGGGTGGTTGGCAGGAGGCACATGCAAAGCAGTGTCCATTGAAGACAGCTGGACAGAGCTTCAGCATTTGGGAAACCTGTAGTTTAAAGTTCTTGTTTTGTTTTTTTTGGTTACAACAGTGCAAACCAGCAATGTGAACTCGGCTTGCTCTGTTTCCTGTTTCAGTGCTCAAATTCTGTGATGTTAAAATTTGGTTCTGGCAGCATCACTGGTACCCGGACAGTAATTCCCCTGCAAGTCCTGTTCTGTTCAAAGTAGACCAAGGTTTTGATGAGAGTGGTTGAAGAGCTGTAAAACCCAGATTAGTCCATTCATTTTCCTAGGGAAGTGTTATGCACAGGGTTCTTTCTTCTTTCTTGATGTTGACTTTTTAAAATTAAATTTATTGGGGTGACATTGGTTAATAAAATTATATGTTTCAAGTGTATGATTCAATGATACATCATGTGTATATTGCATTGTATGCTCACCACCCTGAGTTAAATTTCCTTTTGTGATCATATGTTTGACTCTCTTTACCTTTATCTGCCTACCCTTTCCCTCTGGTAACCACTAAACTGTTGTCTGTGTCCACGAGTCCCTGTCTGTTTGTCTTCTTTGTTTGTTGCTTTCAGTTTTATATCCCACATATGAGTGAAATCATATGGTTCTCAACATTTTCGTCTGACTTATTTCTCTTAGCATGATAATCTCAAGATCCATCCACATTGTCACAAATGACAATATTAATCCTTTCTTATGGCTGAGTCATAACTTATCCTAATACCAAGATCTGATTTATTTTTCAAGACTTGCAATTTAAGACAAACAAGTAAGGTAAATCTCAGGGCATTGTGGAACAGAGTATGTTTGATCACTCAGGATATTAACTCTGCTGAGTTTCAGTAATGCCTGTTAAAACGAGATGTGAGAATCTCACCAGGCCAGTGAGTAGCTCTGGAAAGGGGGTACACCATCACAACTGAGAGACAATGTAACACAGAGGCTAAAATCATGGGATGCTTGTTGTCAGAACTCCAGTGAGGCAAAGCTATTGACGTGAGCCTTTCATGCCCCACTTTTCTCATCTGTGGTCTGGGGACAATAGTATCTCTCTCATTGGGTTATGAGAATTGAGGTAATAGATGTGAAATACTCAGAGCAGTGCCTGACAATTAGCAAGAAATATGTGTAAATCTTTGCTCAAACAAAGAAAACACTTCCCAAGTGATTCTGAGGTAGCGAACTTGAGAATCACTAATGTAAATATCTTAAGTATATTTTTTATTGTTTGAGTCACTCTTTGTTAAAAAAGCAAAACGTTTATAATTAAATGAGAAACTTAGTATTTCAAAAATTACTTTTGTTTAAAAATAAGAACAGAGCAACTGCAACCCCATCTAGATAGCACCGTTTTGAACCTTTATGGGACTAAATCAGCATTTCAAAACCAGTGATAAATGACCTCCTGACTTAATGACGTATAATGTTGTACTGTTATGCTGTGTTACTCTTTTTCTTTTTCTTTCTCTCCTTTCCCTGCTTCTTTATGCTTGTTTCATGTGCCATTCCTCTTAACTTTCTAAACTAATAACACTCTCAAAGAAAAGAAGCCTTTCTATTTGTTTCATTGATCGAATAAAGTTGATTCTCCTCTTTGCTTATTTGCAAAAACAGTTAAGCATTTCTATTCATTTCTCTTAAAATTTAAATTGAGTTTTACTGGTATTTCAGATTAGAAATTATTGAATGAAAATTTTCCAACTCCTATTCTAAATTTTGAACTTTCAGGGTTATAACACCTTTCTAATAGAATATTCCCAAAGGCTAACAATTTCAAGATGATTTGCGACTGTGGCTCTGATGAAACTTTGTTCACAATTGTACATATCTGGCCTCCGTGGCTCTTAGTCTGTTGTTCCTACAGAGTGCTTTAGGAAGCCCCACTTTGTACATTTCTTCTTTCTTAAATGAAAAGACCTAGGTGAAAGGGGTGACATTGTTTTCTCAGTTTCTGGCTCTTAATGGACTTTTAGTAATTTTTACTAAAAAGATGAGTGTAGCCATTCTTAGTATTGACTTTATTATTTTTGCTTGTTGACAACTGGAAATGTGTCATTATTGTTTCATGAACTGAGATTTTGTGTCCTGGTTCCCTAGGGAACAGAAATAAAAGAACGTGGTACCTGTCAGTGTGAGATGGCAGAGAGCGGGAGGTAGCAGGAGGCCCTGCTGTGCTGCATGGTGATTACTGGATTATTGGCCATGAAAATAGCCTCTTTTATCCTATAAATGAGAAAGGAATAATCTGTGTGAATGAATAAAACATATTCAGCCATGTCTGTGCAGGGGAAAATCAATTTCATTTTGATTAGAGAACTGATTAGTGAGGCCCCAGAGGACTCTACCAGGATGTATTCTTTCCATATAACACACCCAGTGGTAAAGGTTTATAAAGTTCACTCTAATTCCTCATTATACCCAAAGAAACCTAAAATTGGGAAACCATATCTAATCAACTTTCTAAAGTGCCTCTTTTTCTACTTTTAATGACTACTTGTCTTCTGTTAAGAATTGAAAGGTGTCCCCTAAAATTCGTATGTTGAAGCTCTACACATTAGCACCTCAGAATGTGCCCTTATTGGGAGGTATGGTCTTTACAAAGGTAATCAAGTTATAGGGGGGTCATTACGATGGGCTCTACTGTGATATAACTGGTGTCATAAAAAGGGGAAAATTTGGACACAGAGATGTAAATCTATAGAGGGAAAGAGATATGAGAGACGAAGGAAAAGTTGGCTTTCCACAAGCCAAGGAGAGCCGCCCAGAGCAGATCCTTCCATCACAACCCTCAGCAGAAACCAGCCATACCAGTACTTTACCTGAGACTTCCAGTTTCCAGAACTGTGAGACAGGGCATTTCTATCGTTTAAGCCACCCAGTCTTAAAAGTGGTACTTTGTCATGGCAGCCCTAGCAAATTAACACATCATCCTCTGTCAAAAGAAAGTATTCTTATCCCAGGAATCGAGTTGCCCCAGTGAATCCCTTTGCTCAGTGTTTATCAAGTTTCTGTTAGCCTCCTCCTAGACACATCTTGTTCCCCTTCCTCATCAGTCTATCTAGGGGATAGTACCGGTACTGTTAGCTTGGGCTACAGACTCTGTGGTTTTCAGTCTCTGGGCTGTGGATCCGAGACCTCCCCCACCCCTGGTGATGGATTGGGCTTCTTGGACACTTCTGCTGTTTCTCCAGGAGAGGTCAGTCACTTTATTTCCAATCTATTTGTGCTCAGAGGTCTATAGATCATTGTGTTGCATTTCTAGGATCTCAAAAATCTAATTTTTAAAAACTTTATTACTAAAGAAACTCTAGATCTGCTAACTCAAGAGCTGCCTATCAATTTCTAAGAAATGAGACCTTCAAAAGGCATCTTCCAGCACTAACTTAGCTTTTTGGTCCACCAGTAACATATGCTACAAAAGAAATCTGCAAGTTGCTACTTCTGAATCTCTCTCTCCCTCCCTCCTTCTCTCTCTCTCTCCCTCTCTCCCCCTGCCCCTTTCTCCCTTCCACCCTCCCTCTCCCTTTCTTATAACACATTTTATGTTCTTTACTTTCTGGATCATCTCTTCCCAGTTTATCACAAAGGACTAGAAACATGTCAGCTGATTTTACAATAATTTGCTTAACATAGAAGTCAAGCTCACGTTTCTACTTACTTCAATGCATTTTGTTTGTGCCTTTAGTCACTTTTCTTTGGCATGAAAATGCATCAGTCCTCCTTTCCCTGAGGAACACCATTTAACTGCAAGGTATAGAGTTTCTGGAGCATATATGCCAGCCAGATGCCCCAGATATTGAAATCACTCCTATAGGTAGACTCCTAATTATCTCTCTCTGTTTTTACTTTTTTTCTTCTCTTGGTCTCTATCTAAACCTGGAGCCCCAAACAAAATGGTTTTTTTGCAAAGTCCAAACAATAATTAGCTTCTTCCCATCTCTTGTGAGATATGGAAAAGTATATAAGTTAAGAAATGTGCTGAGAAAAGATGTTTCTTTTATGCTAGCTGTTCCATTTGAGACCTAAATGTTATCTCAAAGAAGCAGAATCCAAATTTAAGCAAAGATCAGAATATAGTTCCTGTCACCCAGAAATATATTTCTGGATCCTAACAGAGTCAGAGTTTGGGAGAATTTGGGAATGGATTTGGTACTAATAACTCAGATTATTGTGACTTCATAGACTTTATTCATTTGCTCATTCATATATATATCTATACATGAATAAGAATAAGATTTGGAGTAAGATAAACCTGAACTTGACTCTTAAATCCAAGAGAAATCTGAATTTGACTCTTAAATACTTATAAGAAATGACCTTACATCATTTCTTAAATTTTGTTTGCCTCCCCTCTGCAGCTGGTAACTGTGAATGACAGTGGCATATATTTTTTTGAAAAATAAATTAGTTTGTATATGTAACATTCCTGGCATAGTGTTTTTTTTTTTTTTTAATACATATTGATCCTTCTACTTTCCTTTTTACCTAACTTCTATGTTACTCCATGTCCCTTTGTTTTGATCTCTCTTTATCCAGAAAATCTCTTTATTTAGGAAAACTCTCTTGACTTCTTAGAATTCACGTCTATGCTTCCTTCTATATGAGCTTGCTTTTGATTATTAGTAGTCCTGAACTTGTCTTTTTATGGCTTTGTACGCTCATAATTTACGGCATGTGAATTAGAAATTAAAGTGAACTAATTTTCGGTATTGATTCACAGAAAAGTGTAAAGTTGATGAATATATTTGAACCAAAGGGATCTTGTCAGAGAAAAGCTATAAAAGCCTTCATGGAAACCATTATTTGAGGTGGACCTAAAGTCCAACTCTTGGGAGTACAGTTAAATTAAATGAAGAGAGAGATATTCAGGAAAGGTCCAAGGATTTGTAAAAGGTTAGAGAATCAGGGTGGGAAATTTTGTTTTTTCTTTGAGGGGATTGTTGGTGTCATTGAAGTCTAACATAGTGGTGTAAAATTGTGGTAGATCTTAGATATTAATTTTCCTGGTTTGGGTTAATCATGCATAGACAATAGTCTAATTAAAATTTATTTCAACAGAATTGAATAACTGGGGCCAAAAACTGAGCACAAGCCAATCCTAATTATTCCAGTATTTCTCACTTCGTTGTCCTAATATTTTTTTATTCCTTATCATGCATCCAATCTTTTATTCTCTGTTCTTGTGAACACCATTATTCACCTTTCTTGTTACTGAGCCAGTATGGTGAAGAGTGTAGACTCAGTTAAAGCTATGATAGTATATATCTGCTACATCACAG
>NW_011888819.1:328840-333223 GCF_000151845.1 Pteropus vampyrus
TTGAGTAAAACAAATTCCATAATGTGGGTGAGCCGCATAATTAGTTAAAGGCCTCAAGAGCAAAAACCATGGTTTCTAGGAGAAGGAATCCTCAGGACTGCAACATGAGAACCCTGCCTGAGTTTCCAGTCTGCCATGCTATGGAATTTGGACTCGAGATGCCACATCAGCCTGAATTTCCAGCCAGTTGGTCTGTTTTGTTAATTTCAGACTTGCCAGCCCCCACAATCACTTGAAACAATTTTAAAAAATAAATCTCTCTTTGTTTCTGTATACACACACGTATACAGAAACATCATATACATGTGTGTATCTTAACTATGATATCATGTATATATACATATCTTATACAAGTATACACATAAATATTCATTTATGCATAATATATATACACACACACACATATCACATATTATATACACACAAACACTATTGGTTTTGTTTCTCTGGAAAACTCTAATACACTCTCCAAGAAATAGGTAATTTTCTTAATGTTTTACATCAATATCGTCTCTAACCAAATTGATCATGTACTTCTTGAATCTCACTTGAATTTCACTAAGAAGGAATATAGCTTTTTCTTCACAATCAGCCCCAAACCAAAAACTAAACAACAAAATGTAATCATTAGAAACTCCTTATGGAGACTGAATGATCAGAACATGGTTTTTAACTTAGAGTCATAAAATTGTATAATTACTAGGACTTTCAGTGGCCACAAAATCCTGCCTCTGATGTATGTAATGGCCTAAAGTAAACTGCTATAATTCAGTGTTGTTTCCATCATAATAAACTAAAACTCATCTTATTCAGTGTAAGAAATCAGACACTGAATGTAATCCATGGTTTGACACACTAGTATTTCCTTGGTAGGTTTAGTAATATCTAATTCTGTAAAATACTTTTGTGCTTTGCTCAATTCCTCTTTAAGTTCTGTTTCTGTTTTGTCTACAGCACTGAATTCAAACAAATAAAACAGTAAGGAACACAAAAGTTGAACAAGATACTGGACTCCTTTTCTGGTCCCCTATGATTTTTTTCTAGATTATGCATATATTTGACATTTTCAAGATGGAAATTTGAGAACTAAATTTTGGAAACAGAACATGAGTTGGATATTTCTTGATATTCTTAGAAAAATCAGCAGTGCTTATAACTGACAAGTAAACTGAAGACTGAGGACTTCCACTGGTTTCCATCAGTTAAATGACCCATTCAGCATCCAAAGAATGATCTTTACTTCAAATGCAAGGTGAAAACCTATCACTACATTCTGCTAGCTAGTAACACACTGCTAAATGAGATGCTGAGAGCAACTGAGGTAAATGATGACGAAGAGAAAACTGGAGAATCTGTTCCACTGAAACGTGTATTTGATTTTGAGGCAATCAAGTTGAATAGGATTCAAAAGATATTTGGTTTCTTTAGAAATATTTTAATTAATAAAATAATAAAATTTGATTTGCATGGACATCTGAGAGAGGACAGGTATACTAGGGTTGTGACAGAAATGATTAAAATGAAAACAAAACAAAATAAGGTAGGCTAATAATAATGAGATTATTGATTTCATCTCTTCTGGTTCAGTTTTTGCTCCAGCCAATATCATTGAACTTCCCTTGCTTTCTGGCCAGACTGGCTCTAGCAATGGCTTATGTTGTCCTTGTGGTTATGATATAGGATTGAGGATTCACAATCTGATTTCCAGGCTTACTGTAAAACTATAGTAATTAAGGCACCATAGTATTGGCCTATGGATAGGCATATACATTAATGGAACAGAAGAGTGACTCCAGAAATAGATTGATATGCATATGATTAACTAACTTTTTACAAAGATATAATGGTGATTTGGTGAGTAATGACATTTTTTTCAACAAATGATACTGAGATAACTGGACATCTATATACCTACACACACAAAAATGTTTGCACCATACACAGCTGACCCTGGAATGTATGTTTAAACTGTGTAGGTCCATTTAAACGCAAATTTTTTCAACTGACCTATACGGTTCAGTTGACCCTTGTAGTTCAAATCCTCCTTGCTCAAGGGTACACTGGCTGCTGAGAATCTGCATATGTGAAGGCTGACTTCAGTTATAAATGCATTTTTGACTTTGTGGGCAGTTGGCATCTCTGACTCCATATTGTTTGTGGGTCAACTATACCATTTTTTAAAATGAATTTATGAATTTAATCAAAATTAAAAACATCCACTCTTTAAAAACATTTTGATAAGAAAATGAAATGATAAGCCATGGGCTTGGAGAGAATATTTGAAAAACACTTGTTTGATAAAAGACTTGGATCTAGAATACATTCAGAACTCTTAAAACTCAATTATAAAAGAGAATTAAAAAATGATCAAAAGATTTCGGATACCACTACAAGAGAGATATAGAAGGCAAATAGCATATGAAAAGATGTTCAATACTATTAATCATTAGGGAAATGAAGATTAAAATCACATGGCACAGTACTGCATGCTTAATAGAATAGGTAATAATAATAACAAAAATAATAATAATAATAAGCACAGTGCTGTTGAGGATGAGATGAAGCAACTGGAATTTTTATGCATCGCTATAGGGAATGCAAAATGATAGTCACTGTAGAAAATATTTTAGTGATTTTTTCTGTTAAACATGCAGTTAATATATGAACCAGCAATCCCACTCCCGAGAATATAAAGACATATATCTACAAAAAGACCTGCATGTGACTGTGTATAGCTGCTTTACATATAATAACACAAACTGGAAATCATCTAAATGTTCACTACTTGGTGAATGGATAACCAAATTGTCTAACTATATACAGTAAAATATTATTTAGCGATAAAAAGGAATGGACTATTAAAATGTACAACTACATGGATGAATCTCAAAAGCATTATGCCCTGTGAAGGAATATACAATTCTATTAATAGTGCATTGCAGAAAAAAAAGATTATAGGGACAGAAATATGAGGTGGGAGGAGATTGACATGAAGGGGCACAAGGAAATTTTGGGTGGTAATGAAAATGTTTTGTTTGTCAATCGTTACATGACTGTATTAGCCAAAACTCATTGAACTCTGCATCGAAAAGGTGAATTTCATTTATGTACATTGAACCTAAATAGAATTAATATTAATAGTTGACTGTCAGAAGATGTATATTTGTAGCATATAAAAAAGCAAAAGCATAAAATAAAGGATATACAAAGAACACCCTACAAATAAATTTAAAAGAAGAAATGACCCTATAGAATAAGAGATAAAAGAAAATTATCAAAGAAGAAGAACTTGAATGAGTCCAGTTTATGCAGCTTATAAGTAACAGAGTCAGGATTCAAACCTAGTCAGTCTGAATCTTAGGGCCCTGAGCCTAAAGCCTCTGCTAAAACTGAGATTACACATACCTAGCAATTTCACCTGCAAATGTATACTTTACAGAAGCCCTAGGTATGGCACAAAGTTTTATGTATATGATTATCTGTACTTTCTGCCATACTATGCCCTAGTATGGCACAAAGTACAGATATGTTCCTTTTCACGTGATTTGTTAATCTGAGAAATCAAAATGGTAAGGAAATAGATAAATAAACTGTGGTATTTTTATGTGGTAGAAGTCTGTAAAATAGTAATAAGGAAGAAACCAGATTTTTACATCACAGCCAAAAGGTTATTTGTACAAACTCTGACAACGGTGCCAGTATCTGGGTTCAAATCTCATCTCCGCTACTTACTACGTGAGTGACTTTGGACAAGTAACTCAATATGTTTGTGTCTTAGTTTTGTCATCTATAAAATAAGAATGGCAACAGCATGTATTGAGCAGGATTACTATGAAGATTAAATAAGCTAATATTTATAATGAAATGCTGAGAACAATGCCTGGCACTTAAAAGTGCTACTGAAGTGATGATTTAAAAAAAAAATACACAAATACATACTTATCAACATAGACCTAAAAAAATATTTTTAATATAAAATCACAAATATATGTGCAATAAAATTGCATTCTTATATTTTAAAATGATAATAATAAAACAATAAACTGTATAAACTAATAAATATGTGTAAAGAAAATTCCCTGGAAAGCCATTCAAAACTGAACGCATTACCTGGATGACTTTGGAAAAATAGGAAGGAGAATCAGGCTGAGGTTGGCCCACAAAACATCTGTAATATTTTATTTTGTTGAGAGACCGGGGTTGGGGGGTAGAATTTTGTTGAGAGACCGGGGTTGGGAGGGGAGGCGACAGAGAGAGAAAGAGAGAATATTATAAAATGATAACAATTGTAAGTTTAGAAAACAATTGTAACAATTGTAAGTCTAGAAAACTATTCTAGAGTTTGCTTTATTATTCTTTGTAATATTTATTTATTTATTTGTT
>NW_011888819.1:333273-337182 GCF_000151845.1 Pteropus vampyrus
GTATTTTTATGTGGTAGAAGTCTGTAAAATAGTAATAAGGAAGAAACCAGATTTTTACATCACAGCCAAAAGGTTATTTGTACAAACTCTGACAACGGTGCCAGTATCTGGGTTCAAATCTCATCTCCGCTACTTACTACGTGAGTGACTTTGGACAAGTAACTCAATATGTTTGTGTCTTAGTTTTGTCATCTATAAAATAAGAATGGCAACAGCATGTATTGAGCAGGATTACTATGAAGATTAAATAAGCTAATATTTATAATGAAATGCTGAGAACAATGCCTGGCACTTAAAAGTGCTACTGAAGTGATGATTTAAAAAAAAAATACACAAATACATACTTATCAACATAGACCTAAAAAAATATTTTTAATATAAAATCACAAATATATGTGCAATAAAATTGCATTCTTATATTTTAAAATGATAATAATAAAACAATAAACTGTATAAACTAATAAATATGTGTAAAGAAAATTCCCTGGAAAGCCATTCAAAACTGAACACATTACCTGGATGACTTTGGAAAAATAGGAAGGAGAATCAGGCTGAGGTTGGCCCACAAAACATCTGTAATATTTTATTTTGTTGAGAGACCGGGGTTGGGGGGTAGAATTTTGTTGAGAGACCGGGGTTGGGAGGGGAGGCGACAGAGAGAGAAAGAGAGAATATTATAAAATGATAACAATTGTAAGTTTAGAAAACAATTGTAACAATTGTAAGTCTAGAAAACTATTCTAGAGTTTGCTTTATTATTCTTTGTAATATTTATTTATTTATTTGTTTGTTCGTTTATTTGTTTGTTTGTTTTCATTTTTGAAATGAATTGAGTAAGTGCTTGTGTAGGGGGATCAGAGAGCTCTGTAAGCAGAGTCCTTTAGAAATCAGCTACACTGGCCTTTTCATTTAAGATAAAAGTTATAGATGATGCAGTTCTGAAGACATAAAATGGGCCAGTCAGTTTGCAGCAGGAAGAAGACTCAGCGATCAAGTGGAGTGCCATGCTGAGAAGATTCTCCACAGTGAGGCTGGATGAATGCTGGGGAAGCACCAGCCTGGGGCAGATTTGCATGGGTGCCTGGGAGAGAGGCCAAAGCAGAGAGGGTGAGGGCTTCTCAATTGCTTTACCCAGAAGCCCATACCTAGCAATAATATTTAACATATACACTGCCCCCCGGGTGAGAGAATGTGGCAAGTGAAATCTTAGTGAAGAATAATAGCTGTTGTAGAGAAGGAGATAGGATAATAAACAAACACCTTTGCAGGTCTAGAGAAGGCAGTTTTGAGGATATGTGAGAAAAGCGAACAGAAAGGAAAAAAGCTATAGTCTGAAATATGTGGATTTCTAAGGCTATTCCTACTGCTGCCTAATTGGAAAGGTATTCAAAAAATCTCTGAAAACATCTCCAAAGGGAGATTGTCAGCTTGAAGACTGAATTCCATTAATATGGTGACCTGGAAAACAATCTCTACTCAACTAATTCAGATAATTCGCCACGGGTGGATATCCGGTACTCTAAAGTTGGTTTTATTCTATGTAGTGTTGGTATTTCTCCATTCCTAATAGACCAAAAAAAAAAAAAAAAAAGTTTTCCATTGTCACATTTTTCCTCTGACACATCCAGATAGTGATTTTTTTCCTTGTATAGAGCACACGGAACATTTTATTAGTTCTAGGATCTACTTCTGAACTATTAAAGCTACTCTTGTTTTGCTTTTTCTTCCTTCCAGGACACATTTATTAGCATTTAAGATTATTCATTAGCATTTGTATAAAGTGCACAAATGACTCTAATGAAAAATGTTAACCTAATAAAAATGGGTGGGGGGGTTAATTGGAATTGATTTATTGAGTTATTTTAATGTTGATTCCCAGATACAGGAAGCTGGCCTGGAAAACTAAGAACTTCTGGATAGTAGAAAGTCTTTTTTTTTTTTTTTTTTTTAGCAGAATCAACTCTTAATAAAAAGAGAAATATCACCCATTCAAATGGAGTTAAAAGCTGGCATTATAATGATTCCCATGTGTTGGGGGTGGCATACACTTCTTTGGTAAATTTAATAGGTGTCCATTCATAAAGCATAGCTTATTTTACTTCAGTGAATCAGAGCTACAGTTTAAGTATTGCACAAGGGCACTTCATGTGATGCATGCCACACTTTGGGTCCTGCATGGGAGAGATAATCATAAAACAAAGTAACTAAGTACTCAGAAGTAGCCTGCTTTGAAATAAAGCAGGTTAATTTTCGGGTAGTTAAGGAGCTGTCTTTTCAGTAACAATCCCGAATGCTATTTTCCTTAGTTAAGCCAAATAAAATATCAAATTCAGAAGACTAATGGACACAAACAAGAAGTCCTTTTTTATTCTGTTTCTCCTTCTCTTCCCCCACCGCCCTCTTTTTTTCATTAATCCAAATATTTGTTTCTCTTTCTTGGGCTAGAACACAGAATATACTTTACATGTATAAAGATCAGCAATGCATGGAATTCTACTAGTACTATTGAATGCAAATATTCTTAGGAAAGGTAAATAAGGCTTTATTATGCTTTTATACCTCAGTAGAAATAAACTTAATAGATTCATTCTGAGACAAGTTAAAGTTAAATTTGCTTTTATCTTTGCAGAATATTTGAATCTTGACTCTGCATAAGGAGATCATGGTTCAAGTCTTAATTTTGCTTC
Source organism: Pteropus vampyrus (assembly GCF_000151845.1). Lineage (NCBI taxonomy): Eukaryota > Metazoa > Chordata > Mammalia > Chiroptera > Pteropodidae > Pteropus > Pteropus vampyrus. The sequence continues at coordinate 335,961 of NW_011888819.1, forward strand.
TATCTTACTGAGCAATTAGGAGGAATTTATGGAACCTCTCTGAGGCATAATTTTCTAGCATGGGTTGACCAGAGGTCATTAAAGACCCATACAGCTCTAATACTTCAAGTTAGTTGTTTCAGAAATTGTTAACCATTCCTGAAAATGCTTTTTGGGGGTATTAATTAATAATTACAGCTAAGAATACATATGTCCTTCCATCAAGAAATTAAACAAAACAAAAACCTGTGAGTTGACATAAAGCATAAGATGAGAATAACATCTACTCCAAGAAAGGCTCGTCAGAAAATACAGGAAAAACTCAATTCTAGCAAACTTCTTTCTGACGTCTTACTGAAAAGGATGCATTTATTGTTCCCTAAATGAGCATCATCTAAGGAGAGCTTTTAGGCTTCCATTCTCTTTAAGGAAGTCTATTGGCATGAACACCAAGGATAGTATCTGTACCCCTTAATTCTCAACATCAGACCAAGACATGAGATAGTTAAACATATGATGGAAAAGGCAGGCTAAGTGCTTTGCCAATAAATCCACAATCTCATTAAGCTAAATCAATAAATATCAGGAATTACATGGATTAGTTCAAATAGAAAATTAGTGAAAGGTTGCACTGGTAAATTGTTGAGAATGTTGAATGTAGTTTTTGGAGAAATCCATTATAATATGCTTGTGAAGAAAAAGACAAACTATTTTTAATAGTAATCACTGATGCTCTTGAGAATTTAATAGAAGTAAAAAAAAAAGTTTTTTCTATTTGATAGGACAAGGGCTTACTGCACACGTAGATAATAAGGAAGAGTATATTTGGAAATATAAAACTTCGAAGGTCAAACCACAGAAAATTCCTAGGGGAAGAGACTGAGTAGCTTCTTCTTAAGTGTATCAAAGTAATTAAAGTACAATTAAGTATGTGAATATGTGATAAATTAACTTAAGCAATAATCTAAAGAGGTATTTTTCTATAAAATGGTGAGCAAGGAGGAAGGAGCATTGGACAGTGACACACCCAAGTTTGAGAGTATATATAACTTGGAGTCCAGACCATGGTATTGAAACTCAGAGAATCTTCTCCCTGTAACTCAGCTGAATTCACATCTCCCGTCAACATGTCCTACAACTGCTGCTCTGGAAACTTCTCCTCCCGCTCCCTTGGGGGCTACCTGCAGTCTCCCCGCTCCTCCTGTGGCTCTTCCTACCCCAGCAACCTGGTCTGCTCTCCCAG
>NW_011888819.1:340117-343373 GCF_000151845.1 Pteropus vampyrus
CAAAGACTAATAATTATTAAAAATGTGTCATCTAGTGCAGTTACTCATTGACTTTTGTGTAAAGAGGCAGCTAACATTTTTATTAGTAAGACTAAAAAGATCCTGTGAGTCTGAATTATTGCTATTAACATTGAATGTGGACTACGAATTCTTCTTTAAATAATGTGGAATGAGTAAAATGTGGAATAAAAAAACTCATTTGGGAAAACACACTCAAAGGGATCACAGTAGCATGGCCAGTGAAAAAGTCCTGAGAATGCATTCAGCAAACATAATAGAACTAGAAATTTCTAATTTCAAGCAAGGAAGGCGCCAGGCCCTATAAGAAATGATGAGTACAAAAAAAAAAAAAAATGTTTTAACATGAGATAATCTAGTGACTTGGAGTCACTAGATTTAGAGAATCTAGTAGAATCTTTGAGTGACTTAGAGAATTTCTAATGGAATCTGAGTGAAGAGGCCAAAAATTGAAACAGAGAAGCAAAGAAGAGAGGAAATGCATACATTTGAATAGTTCCATATTTAAACTTTTCAAAGTTTAATGTGAGGTTCAGATTACAGGGATCAGAAAAGAATAATACTTTTTGCATCCTTTATTCTCTCAATAACAATCTTGGTATCTCATCACTGCTAATTTTCAACTATTTTCTTATTTTTGTCTTAACTCTCTTTTCTTCTCTCTCTGTCTCCATGACTTTCCATCTCTTATGTACACTCTGGGTTTTTTTGTTTTGTTTTGTTTTTTGTTTTTTGTTTTGTTTTTTTTTTTTACCTTCTAGTGTCTTATTGAGTTTGAGGGCCAGGGAACATTGGGTTGGTGACTGAGATGGGTGATGGTGACAGAGAATATAGTGGAAGGCTCTGAATTTAACTCATTAAAGTGTTTAAACTTTAACTTTGCACTAGAGTTCTGCAAAAATACTGGAAACTTAGAAAAGACAGAAGCATTTGGCTTTGAAGAGCTAGATCAAGTGACAGAAACAAATTTTCTTTCGTTATCTTGGAGTGAAGGGTAGATTTGAAGAGAGCTTTAGAAAGAGGTAACTGTATAAGCAATGACGTAATCGCTTTGATGAATATGATGTGGGGTTTAGGGAGGAAAACTACAAAATTATTTTTTATTAAAGCATGATATCTGGAAAGCAAGAGATAAAAGATTACATAATAATTCACAGTGGGATTGCCCAAACCTACAGATCCAGAAGCAACACTGACGCCTGAGAAAGCCTGAGCTTTGTGTCTGGGGTGACAAGATGTCAATGATAAAAAAACAGCCTCCACATTTAATATGCAAGAATGGTTGTTTGGACTTATTATTATTCTTGGGTAGCAAAGTTAATGTGCTTATGTGACTGGGGGCTCATTAAGTTGCAATTAACAGTCGAATAAAATGCTAACACACACAGGGCAGAGTTCAGTACGTAGATTATAACCTGAAAGGCACTGAACTTTAAATGAAGGGAATGTGAGTTATTATTCAAATTCAAAATACCTTATGTAGCTATTCAACAGGAAATCATACCTCTCGCCATGACTTACATAGCCCTGCTCTGAGATTTTCTCTACTGTCCCTTAGGAACCTCATTTCCTAGTGTCATGCTATATCTTTCCCCACCAATTTAGTTTACAGCAGCGTCTCATTCTTAAGAAGACACTCACGTCAGGGTTGTGCAATTGTTCGCCTCCCTAAATGTTGCAACTGGGCTTCCCACTTACCTCACCCTAACTTGGTCCTGTGCTTCACATACCTCTACTCCCTAATTCCCCCCACATTGACTGTCACATACACGCCACTCAAGAACTGTTGCCTTCTGCAGCCCCCACCAAACTGTTGACATGGAGTCTATGGTCTAGGGACACAACAGTTGCCACTTCTGGGTTGTGGACCTTGTTTCTGTCACCTGACTTATTTTCTTTTGTACATTGTTTGCATATTTTGCCAACCAGTCTGTATGTATGGATTATGCATCAAACTGCCGCATGTTAAAATTGTTAGTGCAAAGACTACACAAGTTTCTAGTGATGTCGAATGCTCCCTACACAATCAACTATTGTCAAATATGACCACTCACTTATTAGACTGTGGTCTTTCCCTGGGTCAGCCATACTTGTTCTAAGATACCCTTTATAATAGGACAAGAAACAGTCTACTACGGCAAAAGTAAACTTTGTCCATTAATCCTTCTATTTAATTATTCCACTACTTTAAAAAAAAAAATCTTAGTAATGTTTCATTTCAAAGCTCATCTTTTATAATAAAGTGGATTCTTACAAGCAAGTAGAAAACAATGGAGAAAAATGAGATTGTGGAGATCTAACTCACCATCATCAAAATCATGCACTGTATTATTTTCCATTAGTGTGTGTGTGCTCTGGTATGTATTTTGGATGCTTTGGGTTTAAAGAAACATTTCTTTTCCTGTGAAATATACAATACATTCTTAACATAGAGGAAAGTTGCTATATATAGAATTGCGATAGGTAGACTAGAGTTTTGAAATTTCTTATTTTTTTCCCCTTCTATGGTACCTTGTAAAGGGAGATAAAGCAAGTAAAAAATATGTTGAGAGATAGATTCTATTCCTGCTTCTCTGCTAACTGGTTTTTGATCTTATACACATCACTTAACTTCTTTGAGTATAGTCTTCCCGACTTATAAAGTGAGATGGTCCTTGATAGTCTGTGATCTCTAAGATTTCTTTCAGGATTACCAATTTCCTCATATTATAGGATAGTAATAGCATGGGAGAGATGGGCTGGTAATGTCCCCATAACAATTTAAATTCTTCTATGTGGCCTGAGGAGGGCGGAAGACGATGTTTAATCGTGATGCAATATAAAACCTAACCGTGTTAAACAATAACTTCAAAAAAGCAAAATCATATTCCTCATGCAAGTAAAAACATGCATATTAAATATTTTATTTAACTCATTTATGAATGACGGGACCATTAAGAAGCTAGACCTGGTTCAAAGGAGAACTCAAAGAACACTCTTATATCGGCTGTCAGGATGCTGAAATGAATTTACAAAGGTAGATGCAAAGTGGTTACTGTACACAGTAAAAATCAATGGCATTTCATTAAACAGAAATCGTTTTCACTTCTATAGACAAGAATCATTTGCCTTATTATCAATTTTCTACAACGTATGAAATTATACAATAAATTAAGAGCAATGAAAAGAGGAGATATCGTGAAAGGTGAACTAGAAGGGTCAAATTCATTCCCATGTTCCTTGTTTCAAAGTCTTACAA
>NW_011888819.1:343423-345843 GCF_000151845.1 Pteropus vampyrus
AAAAAGCAAAATCATATTCCTCATGCAAGTAAAAACATGCATATTAAATATTTTATTTAACTCATTTATGAATGACGGGACCATTAAGAAGCTAGACCTGGTTCAAAGGAGAACTCAAAGAACACTCATATCGGCTGTCAGGATGCTGAAATGAATTTACAAAGGTAGATGCAAAGTGGTTACTGTACACAGTAAAAATCAATGGCATTTCATTAAACAGAAATCGTTTTCACTTCTATAGACAAGAATCATTTGCCTTATTATCAATTTTCTACAACGTATGAAATTATACAATAAATTAAGAGCAATGAAAAGAGGAGATATCGTGAAAGGTGAACTAGAAGGGTCAAATTCATTCCCATGTTCCTTGTTTCAAAGTCTTACAAATTTTTTTTTCTGACAACAGTACGTGAAATCAGTAATGTTAATTGTAAAATGCTAATACATGCACTGCAACAGTGTGAACGTAATCTTTTTCTTTAATATAGAAACTGAGAAATAAAAGAATAAACTAAGAAAAAAATGATGCATGCCATTTCATGTGCACACTAATATCTGTCAGTTAAAGTGATGAGACGCAGTTATCAGTGATGCATGGAATTACACATTAGTCTGTCTGTCTACTCCCCTTTATCTCCTTATCAATTTATGACTCTCTAATGGTGCTGTGTCTGCTTGTTACTTGGGTGAAAATATTATTACATAAGGGTGAGATATTTTGACTTGATCTTTATTTGTACTCCATCCCATCCCTCACCTCACCTCACTTCACCTCAATTGCTACCCTACTTAATAATGTTGCTTAGAAACAAACAAACAAACCACTGCTTTTTAAAACCTCAGACTTAATTAAGTTAAATAACTTTATGTAAATATAAAAGAACAAAATAAGTGTTTCATCATTCTGATTCATTACCCTTTTTAATTTTCTAACAATAAAAAGTGAACCACTGATAAAACAGTTCTCCATCTGGATTATGGCAGTGGTTACACGAAATATATACATGGAAAAACATACGCAGAACTATACACATACGTACACACACACAAATGGTGCAGATTTAAACTTATAAAACTGGATGTGAAGCCTGTAGTCTGGCTAACAGCACTGCACTAATGTCAAGTTCCTGGACTTGATATCGTAGTGCAGTTAGATGTCCGTTGGGGGAAGCTGGAGGAGGTTCAAGGGATCCTATGTACTATTTTTGCAACTTCCTGTGAGTCTATAATTATTTATTTGAAAAAAAAGTTTATTAAAGTTAACCATATGTTGAGACATAAGTAGATTATTCATTGGTATAATGTGTCATAAGATTATAATGGAAATTTCTGGAAGATTTCTACAGGCACACTGAAGTCTGTCGGTTAAAGTGACAGGATACAGTTATCTAATGCGCAGAAGCTCGTAATCTGCTAAAGACGGACAGCAGGGTTGTAAATAAAGTCAAAGGATTAAAAATTGCCCAAAGATTTTCTTTTCTTCCATGTTCACCACGTGTCTATCTCGGAATTTAGAAGGTTTTCCATCAATCTCCATTTTGTTTCCTAAGTGATTCAGTAAAAATCCCTCCACTTCAATCCCAAATGACTGATGTTCGGCTTTGCAAGATGCTCAGCTTCACAATGCTTATCTCTTGGGATGCTGTTCTTATGGGATGGTAACTGATTAGATACAAACTTTACATTTACATGATGAATATTGGAGTAACCAAGTTAATCAGGGTTGCTTTCTTCCCCTTTCAGAGTTTTTAAATATGCTTACGCATATTGTGAATTTCCAAAAAAAAGGAGGGAAGAATTATAGTTTTTCTCCCCTCTCCTCTCTATGGTGGGGTTGACAGAAACACAGCATGAGATTTCCCAAGTTCTTCGGGCCAGATAATATTGTAATGTTTAGTCAAAATCAATTTTAGCCAAAATTCATACTCCAGGTGATGAGTTATTGCCTTATTTCAGAGAATTCCTGCAAAGGCACCCTATCTAGATTTGTCTCTGATGTACATTTACTTTTTAGTACTTTACTGGCAAAATAACCCCAGTCACGTAATTGAAGAGAAAGCTGTTACCACACTCATAATCATAAAAGAAAAAGTGAATAGTGGCTGATTGTGTGTGTGTGTGTGTGTGTGTGTGTGTGTGTGTTTTAACAGCTTACCCTTCCCACTGAGCAAATGACCACAAAAGTTAATGTCTTGACTATAAAATTGATCACAGGGCACTTCACTCTCTGTGTCTTATGGATATTGCAAGGTGAAGAGGTGTCATTGATTTTTCATGTTTGCCAGCTTATAAACCAAATCAAAAAATGCTTTAGCTTCAACAATTTTAGAGTGATTTTTCATGGTCTATTATTGCACTAGGTAAAGCAGGAAAAACAAACAGTCAAACCACATTAACACATCCTCAGGAGCTGAAAACTT